>NC_051162.1:103755316-103935316 GCF_013339745.2 Dermacentor silvarum | reverse complement strand
CCTTTGTCCACTTTTTTCAGTGTCATGAGTTACTGAATTTGAGAATGACATTTTCACAATTGATTTTTTTTATTCCTTTTAGAATACATGGCTAACTGCAACAAGCACTGGACCTTTATATGTACATCATCGAAGTGGAAGTTCAGCACATCAAAAGACGCGACTTAATTGCTTCTATAACCTGCATGGTTTCTGAACAGAAATACAGGCGCCAGAGCCAACCATAAATGACACAATTGCCGATGTTGTTGTGTTTGCTGCTTTGTTGTGATGTCTTGAAATAATTACTTGTTTCATGAATTTCCATCAATGATGTTGAATGCCACCAATCGTGATTGCTTAAAAATTACCGAGATTGCAGGCAAATGTGTGTGATAATAAAGTAATCTTGCCATGCTGTAATAAAGTGAAGTGTACGTGCATTTATTTACTCTTGTTTCTTCCCTATCATAATTTAAAAATGCTTTAAAACGAAAGCAAACTTACCGTGTTGTCTACCAAACTGCCAAGCTTTACAGGTGAGATGTCACATGTTCAGATGTCACGCGCATTAAGTGTTATGCACCAAAAATGCTTTACAATCGTTGTTGTCCTGAATTAGTTTCAGCTACTCCTTCATGAAATCCCTCTTTCCCACCAGTCTACATAATTATCGGCCTTACTTTGCCGTGCCAGACCTTAAGGGCATATACATAGTTGTGCTATACATCTGCTGCTTGTAATAAATTATCAATAAGCCCAAATTGCCATGTAAGAGTCTGTCAACTTTTACTAGCTAATAACATAATGAATAAATCTGCACAATTCAAAAGTACTGCCATCCAATACGATTTTTAAAGAATCGCACTACAGTGATTAAATAGGAAAGTAATGTGATTAACATATGATAACAAAAGTAAAAACAAATATACTATGAAGAACAAAAGCACACAACCCAAGAAGGAAACTGTTTTAATACTCTGTGGAAGAAATAAGCAGGTGTCTGCCACAGTTGCAATAAGGCACCACAATAGTCTGATCAAAGACAGTATGGTTATTCCAGAAACCAAAAAGTGCACTCCTACAACAGTGTATCCACAGCCAACTAGTAATATGTACAGTGGCACAGGTGATGTCTGCTAATCAATACATAGTAATTTTCTTTATTGTAACTTGCCTTACAGATAAAATCAACCGTGGTGACCATTATCAATCTGTAACACTCCAAGATGCAGGCAATATGGCACATAAATAGAAAGCATACGGTGCCTAAAGGGGCCATGACAAACCGCAGCAGCAGTGACATCAGCAGACAAGCCGGCATTACACAGCAGCCTTTCCCAGCACGCCACATGTATTTCTATGCGTTCCACCACATCAACCCAGGTTCAATGTCACCAGCAGCCATAAGAAAAGCCGGGTTTCGGCATGTGTGCATGAAAGCCTTGTTCAGAAGTTATATCTTGACAAAGAAGCTAAACAGTGGTAAAATGGCATTTTTTTTAATGTGCAGAAGCATTGCGAAAGCCAGCCATCGAGCATCCTGATGAGAAGGTGCCTGTGACATATAAATGCCAACAGAAGTATATGCTGTGAGGGTCCGCTTTTAAGTGCCTTTCTGTGCCTACATGAAAGTGAACATCAAAGAGTGCTGGTTTCTCAGTGGCATTGGGATCGACGATCCCATAGACAGCCAGTTTTGATACATATGCGTGCAAACTAGTGCACAGCTGTAGCATCTAACACCCGGTTCTGCCGCTCCTATGAAAGTTTATACCACGTGCACAAGCTTGTAAAAGTGCATCAGAAATGCCACTTCACGGCAGTATTTGAATAACACCGGCTGGTGACATAGGAAACCTTAGTAGCACGAAAAAAATACGTACATGCACGAGTTTTACGGAATGGTTTGCATCCATTTCGCCCCAACTTTTGCTTTGGTTTTCAGGGTCAGTTTTCCTTCTTGTAATGTGTGTTGCGCAAGCGCAGGCAAGCATTGGGTGGAAGGCAGCAGAAAAATTTGAACTAATGTGATGCCGATTGAAGTAAGTGTAACAAGGGGAGCTGTGATTGCTTTAGAAGTGCATGCGTACAGTTGCTACAATAACAACAAATATGCACGTCACACGGCACACACTCTTTATCCACCACTCTAGCTCATCATGGACGGAAGGTCGCGTTGAGAAACGAAAACAAAGTCATTGCGCTGGACATTCTGATACATATATTCGAACGAACAACTATACAACACTTCGTGGGCAACATTACGAAGCTATGACATAAGCCTATGCAAAGCTTCATTACACTTTGGCTGCAACAACATTCATGACCGATATCTTCGTTCCAGCCTGTGCTGTGCCATCTTCGTACCGCACCCTCCTGTATGCAAAACTCGTGAAGGCAGCCTTGCCAAAGCTATTCTAGAATGGCATAATGAGTCACAACCTCACAATATGCACTGTTGGAGTAGAGATCGAGTGGATAGAAATCCCATATATGATCAGGCATTAGTGCAATGTACTCAGTAGATACCTTGACAATGTAGGACGATCTGTGCTCGCTACAATGCAGGGTTTCAAGGTGCCTACATAAAAGAACTAATGAGCCACCAACAACAAGGAGCCTTTCAATTTGCAGAAACTGTGGTTCACCATCCTGCACATTGTGCACAAAAACGTCGCCTATTCGGTAGTAACAACTACTGAAGCTTGCAGTTGTTGCAGCTGGGACAAGCTCCTCTTCAGTAACTTGATGGATAGCTGACTGTTGGTCTTCTGGAAGATCTCGTACACTCAGTTGCTTTACTCCAGTTGTTTGAAGACACGAGTCAAGCATGTTACCTGACAGCTCGTAAGCCTGAAGAAGCTGGTGACGTGTTGCAAGTGTAAGGCAGATGTTCTTGAAGTTCTTTACTTTAGATGCAATGCCTTTAAAGTAGGAATGTTTGGCTTCAAATCGCATGCCCCAGTAACGGCGTGGCGGACCAAACTTAATTATGTACTTTGAATAGTGCAGCAAATAGTGGAGTTTTGGTGTCACCACTGCGTTTGGGTACTGCGTTGTGTACAGTTCCAGAAATTCCTGCACTTTCACCTGCAAGTAAGGTACACAGCTCTTTGGAATTCTCTCAGCCAGGATAATGTCACTGATGTGCCTGTATGCCAAGTACACCATCCAATGAGGGTTGCCTTCAGGAATGTACTCTGCATATATTTGGGGAAGCAGCCGAAAGAGGCACCATTTTTGGCTTGCTGATCCCCTCAGGCTGGTTTTGCCACTAAGAAATGCATCCCTAATGGCAGGAGGTGTGGCCTTTTTGTCATGAAAGCCATACTTAAAGGACAATGTTTTCCCAAGGTCCTGCTTGCAGATCACACCATCAGCAACTAAACCTCCCAGAACATGGCGAAGAACACAGTCAATACCCCCTTCAAGTATGTCATGCATGGCGTCAGGAGGTAATTGTTCAGTGATATCGAACTGTTCAAGGCCTTGCAATGGCGATACGTTTGCAATGCCGTACAAGGGCCCATTTACAGCTGGGTCAAGTGTGAATGCTTTAAGGTGGCTCTTGTGTGCTGCACTTGTCCTCTCGACACAGTCATCCAAATTATGCAGCATCCGCAGTTGTTTGTGTTGAGCTAAGCAGTAACGGCACACTCTGCCGCTGCTAAAGCAGCATTGGAGACCTGCCAAGCGGTGCATTGAGAGGTTATCTCCAGTGAATGCCAAAGTCACAACATTAAAGTGCACATTGCCAGTGCCCACTCCATTCTTTTGTATCAAATTGAGGTCCTGCACGAGTGGCTGTAGCACTTTGGCCAGGCCATGTCGTAGCACAACACGGTACTCCACAACTAGAAGCAAGTGAATGGCACTGAGTTTTGACCGATGCCGAGGATGTAGATTCAAAATAGAAAAGTAAACTGCTAAAATTTTGTGCCGTCCAGCTGCACCACCAAGAGGGTTTACAAGTTCCAGCTCATCAGTATACAAAAGCAGAAATATGGTGCCATGACTGTCATCCTGTGCAAGCTGACGGTACTGAGTGAATGCATCACCATCAGCGAAGTCATAGAGCACATCTTCATCTTGTGATTTTGACACGGGCTGTGAAATGCATTCTAGCAAGTCCTCGCATCTTAGGAAATTTGTTAAGAGTTTCGAGATAGGAATATAACATGCAAAGTCTTTATGGCTGCCTGTCTGCAGTGGCATCTGAGTAGCTTCAGTGTAAATAAAGTGCTCCGAAATGTATTTCTTTCTCATGTGCGTACTTGTCAAGTCGGAAAACATACTGACAACAATATCCGCAGCATTCAGTTGGCATGCCAGGTTTTCTATTGTGCATGGTGCCACATTATTTTCCTCTAGGAGTTTTGCAGTTTTTTGGGACATCCCTTCTATTACATCATAAATAAGGGATTTCACAACGGTGAAAATTTCATCTGTGGTACTCAACGGCAGCTTCAACTTTTCCGTGATTCTGATATAGAACATCGCCATCTGCTTCTTGATTGTTGCAATGAAGTCAAAGTTCGAAGCAGTGTCATCACTGTTTGCATCTGATGAAGTTGAGGCATCAGGAACCGATGCATTTGCTCCAGTTGCTTCACCGGAGCCGAAGTCAGGTGCACGCTCATCGGCGCTAATGCCAGCGGCCTTTCTGTGCACGCGGTACACGTGCTTCTTGTAGGCGAAGTAACGGCGAAATGATGCCGCGCAATTGTCTATTCCACATATTACGCGGAAATCCGGCTCACAACTGTGCACTCTCATGTGATTGACTACCCGTTTGACGGTCGTGCCTCTAAATGTGCACCTTGGGCACTGTGTGAATGGCATTGTGCGTTTTGGGCTAAAACGTGAAGCAAGTGCGAAAAATAATCGGAAATGAATAAACTGATAATCTTTGAATAAAAAAAAATGCGAATCGCGCAGTTATAACAGTGCAGTTCGTCGTCACGTCATTCAGGGTACAAGTCTTGGGCAGCAAAGCAATTGACATCTCATGCTGAAGACACGGATGGCACACAACACAATACCGCACAGATAACAGCGAAACTACGGACGGCGCACAGCCACAAAAATAAAATGACTAACGCTTTTCAGCCGACTGGATTGTCGACGCACTAGTTTGGCAGAAGCAGCAGCAGCAAGAAGCCACTCATGACACAGCTCTTTAAAGTACCGTGAACATGCGCATAAACACGGACAGGAATATATATACGTAGTCACACACCACCGCATATATAACTGCGTGAAACTGCGGACGACACTGAAAAATGCATTGCCACAAACAAAATTACAGCGCGAACTCCGAAATACGCACAGCAACACACTGCCACAGAAACCACGAAGAGCTGGCTGGATTATCGACGCTAGTTGGGCAGAAGCATGCAGCAGCAAGAAGTAAGCAAGTCGCGACAGCGCTTTCAAGTACGGTCAACATGTGCATAAACACGGGCGGTACACAGCAACACACTACCGTAGAGATAACAGCACGAAGCTACGGATGGCACTCAGAAACGCACTGTCACCATAATAGCGCGAAAGTACGAACGGCACAAAGCCTCCACCCAACAGTGCCACATAAATCACGAATCTGTGTAGCGCTTTTCAACTGACTAGATTGTCACGGCAGTTAGGCAGCAGCAGCAAGAAGTCAATCGTGACAGAGCTTTACGGTACCGTGGACACGCGAATAAACAGCTTGATTTGACTGCCGCAATTGAAGCACTCCCTTGTAGTAGTGGTTTAGCCGAGGCACCGATAGGTACTAGCAGACACTATCCGCACTGGTTTCGGATAGCCACATCGTCTGCAACAGCGAGCACGGCTTACTCCCACTGCTGCAGCCGCGGTTTCGTAGGAAAAGAATGATGCATAACAGCTGTATTAATACCGTTGTCCCTTCCTTCGCTTCTTCGGGTGTAAACTTTTTTATGTTTATTTCAATAAATGTTTTTAACAACAACAAGTGTAGTACGATGCGAGACCACCCACTCGCTAGCAGACGGCACGGCTGGCGCAAAGCGGACAAGTAGGCGCGCCAAGGTTCTGCTCGTTTATCCTGCGTTTTGCTGCTGTACCGCTTTGAAATGTTCAGGTGCGTGGCATTTTTCGGCCAATTCTGCCGTCCTTTACTCATTCCTGAGGACCACACTCTGGAAACTGTCAAGAGTGCGTTTTTGCTGAAGTTCCCGGAAGCGAAAACAACGGAGAGTGTTCTCTTCCAGGTGAGTTATATCCTCCTTTTCACTTAGTTAGTAGTGAGGTCGCAAAGTTGTGTCGTGTTTTTTAATAATAATATACAAGAATTTCCACGTATTTTTGATGAGTTAGCAGAACAATTCCAACTCTATCCCGTCCCATTTCGAGGTACCACCTCCGTGAGTGATGTGCAAAAGTTTTTAATTGCGTCAGTACTACAGCCGTGGCAGGGCTGACGGCGCTCATTACTGTTCAGCTTCGGTAATCAAAGTGACAGCACATCCGTATAGCGATTGCAACTTCATTAACCTCTTCAATGACGCTACGATCGTAGCGATCGAAACGTTGGTGCGTATAGGGACACTAAATGAAAACATTATTACACCCGTGTTAGTGAATTACTCCTCTATAATAACCAAAAAGGTAAAAAAAAGCCGGTCTTCGAACGCGAAGACGCCTTGGTTAGCCACAAAGGCGCAAAAGCGAAATACGGGTGGAGACGCCGCTTTGAAGTTCCCGCACCAGCTTGCGGCGAGGTTCGGGCCTAGTTAAGCTTTCATCGGTAAAACTGACCTATGTTGTATTCTAAACAAACCCCAATACTGAACCTAGATGCTTCAAGAGGTTGTACTGTGCCGCAACAATGGAAATTTAAAAAAAATACCTTGAAATTCGTGACGTCACTGATTGCTTCGACTTTGGTTAAGTGGCGCCAAATTTCAAAACTAAAAGTTAGACCTTTTTCTCTTTTAATATTAACATATCACTGCATAATAAGCGAATGTTCAATTATTCATAGATTCCTTGTCAATCTAAACCGATCAGTATTTTTCTTTAGTGTTCTTTTAACATGGGTTCGCACTGACGATCAAATATTTGCATTTCACCAGCTGTTCCAGCCCAGTGGCTATGGCGTTGTACTATTACTCAGCTCGATGCCGCAGCAGCCGCGTTTTGATGGATGCAAGCTTCCAAAATGCTGAAGTACTCAGGTGCCCGTCCAAAAACCCCAGATGGTCAAAATTAATCCGAAGTCCCCCCCCCCCCCCCCCCCCCACTGACGCATGCCTAATGATCAGACCATGGTTTTAGCATATGTGTACCCCAGAATTTAAATGTAATGTAAAAATTTTGCATTCCCGCTTTTGGCGCAATTTTTGTCTGACTTGTACATGCACTTTTTCGGTCACGTGCAGGTGTATGACACCGACGTCGGGGAATACCTGGACTGGGACGATGACACAACTTTAACTGCAGGCTCAAAGTTGAAAGCTGTTCAGCTGGGGCCCCCAGAGCCATCACAACATGTGACAGCTGCACAAGTGTAGGTGTTGAAATGTAAAAGGATTCAGCTGCAATTAGTGCATGTATATATATATATATATATATATATATGTGTGTGTGTGTGTGTGTGTGTGTGTGTGTGTGTGATACAATGCTTCATACTACTAATACTAAAGTTTTGTTCGTTCCTTTTTTTTATCCTATATGGGCGGCTGCAATGTGGTTCTCGCAGTTATTATCAAATTGTGTCACATGCTACAGAAAATTGCAGCCTCTAGTTCATTACTTGCGAATTTAGCTCTTATACAGCATATGGAATGTAACGGTGCCATAGTGGCTGTTCGTTTTACTGAGGTCTCCTAGAGACATGGCTTGTTATTGCGTATCACAAATCACTGACATCTTACATTTGAAAATACGATGTTGAGTAATGAGGACATGGGGAAGAAGGAGATCACTGTGTGCTTTCAGCCTATAATACCCCAGTCGTAATATGGACAAATTTATTGACACATTAAATGAGTGTACTTTGTTGCTGCAAGTGCCAATTTGGCAGCGCGCTACTAGGCAGTGAAGCAGGGTGTCATTTAGAATTGACGGCAGTGTCAATTGGTAAATCAGGAGGGACATTATATAATTGTTATTTTATGAAATATTCACACAAAAAAATATTACTATGATCAAGCATCATAAGCGAAGAGAAGACGACACTGCATCCAACACCTTAGTGACACTGTGCAATTGAAAGTGCTGAGAATGCTGAAGCTTAATTCGACGGTTTGAGGACCAGACAGCTTTCACTAGCAGAGGAAAAATGGTTGTGTTCATATAGAGGCTCATAACATTTGAAATCATAAAAAATGTGGATTCAGATGTGATGTAAATGTCGTGCTGAGTATTATTCAGTATATTTTTAAAGCACTGCTGTCAACGGTTACACACTTTGATGCAGCAGTGTATTTAAATTTAACTGCCTCACTTACTAGCAATTGCGTTCTACGGTGTTATTGAACCTTTTTGTCTGACAGCCTGTGAATTACAGCAACAGTGAAATCCACTCATCCAACATGACACTAAATTTGCCCATCTGTCCGGTGTGTAATTTCAAAAAAGTTGCATATATTTATATGCTATCATGTAGCTTTACATGCTACTTACTATGCCTTGTTTGTTCCTATTCTGGAGGTATGCAGCTTCTCCACAGTCATAGCATTGGTGGTGTCTCCTAATGTCAGTTCGCAGGGAGGGAGGTTGGCACGCCTACTGTGCGTGAGGTGGCTCTGTGCTCCAGACTTTCTACTTATGCTTAAAACATTCAGCCTTTGGTGGCATGGTCCTGATCAACAAGTCATTTGACTGTGATGCTATCTATCAAAGTGACTTCGCACACGGACACAAAGCCAAGACAAAAATATGCGTGGCTCGATTATTTTGACCTTATTGTGTGTAAGGATATTACTACCATGTAAGGCTTCAAGGAGAAATAAGACAGGTGTAAGCTTTTTCAGAAGATCAAGGATAAGCTTGAATGGAAGGAAAACAAAGGCAATGAAATATTGCAGCTATTCGTAACTCAGAATTGCTTTGACCTTAGTTATTTTTTTGAAATCACTGTCAACCAGTCAGGTTGCTCACACAATTCACCTAAACATTTCCAGGTGTGAAGTTCCACAACTAGTGGAAGGATTGGCGCCCACACTGGACCCCAAGAATTACGTCTTCCCCGCAGCACCAAAGGATATATTGTATAACCTTTCAAAGGCTAAGACAAAGGTTGAGGTCACATCCACTCTCCGTCGCCGCATTGTTGAGTGGCTCAGCTTTGATCTGTTCCGCTACACAATGTGAGTATATGTACAACTAAACTCACTGTGGGCTGTGTAGCCTAGTGTTTTAAAGTGCACTTCTCACTTCTCAGAAATGCATCCCGGCATTGTTGTGTTGCAAAACTATCACATTTCTTATCTGTATGAACATCAGAAAATAATTATTTATTCATAATTCATGATGTTGGACACTGCACTAAAAAAATTAGTTTTCCAGTAAAATACTTAGTTAAGAAACAGAAAGTAGTCATACTACCATAATAAGGGAATAGCAACAAATGTTCGAATGTCCGACTTTAGACAGTCCAGCTTCAAAGCATCCACAGATCAGTGGCACTGGAAGATTTCTCACATACTGTATATGCTTGACTAAGGGCTTCACTCAAGTAAAACCACCATCCCCAGTTCAGCAGCACAAATTGTAAAGGTAAAAGTTTAGAAAAATAATTAAAAATGCCAACCAGATGACTGAAGAGAGTGCAGCTGCTGCTTGTGCGCATACTCTTGCATTCTGAGCTCATGGTATGCACTGTCTCCAGACCATGGTTGTGAAAAGCATTGACATCAGAGGACGATAGCACTGACGGCTGAATGCACGAGTGTGCTGCCAAACCGAACCTGAGCAGTGGTGGCAGTGACAGCAGCGAAGACTATATGGGTAACATCAGCTTGGTGGGCACGTGAACAAATTGATGCATTATGAATACATTAGCAATCGCACCTTTTGCACAATGAAATCAGGAGTATCACATGTGGTCGGAACAATTTTACCGAAATAGCTCACCCCTTAATAAGGGCCTCAGTTCATCAAGATTGGGAAAAGAAAGTGCAGCTCTTTCATTTTATGTACGGTACTGTGCTTACCATGACGACACATTCTTATTTCTTCTCACTTTGTGCCTTCTGGCTATTTGTGTAGGTATCCAGGAAAGCTCTATGAAGAAGCTGCACGGCAGCTTGTTTTGCACCATACCATTTTGAGAGACTCACTGGGGTCTGGTTATGTAAGTGCAAAATTTACTATGTTCATTTTCACTCCTCAGGTTATAGCTTTTATGAAGAAATACTGTGCTGGCATGTAGATTGGCATGTTGAAAGGAAAGTTACCATTGTAACAATGTTGTGACAGTTTGGCACAAATATTTAGAAGTGTTGTTGCTTAGAGCCCCGAGATGATGTTGAACCTGATATGCATGTGTATTGCTTAGTGGTGATCTCAATGCTTTGACTAGTTAACACAAGCACATTTGCTGTGTTCTGTTTTGAGAGCCAACATTTCATCACTTCTGTATTATTACCTAATTTGCTATGTTAAACATTATGTATGGGTTGTTCCACAAGAGTTGACACGTGTATAGTTCTTTGTTTTATACTTTTATTTATAACTAATGCACGATTAAAAAATCAATTTTATTTCCCACGAATGCGAATATATTTTTCGTAATAGGTTACATAGCGTTCTTTCAGCACAGCTGGGAATTTAGAAGAAATGCTGTGGCACGAGAATGATGCTTCCACTGCTCGTAGTTCAGTTTTTATTTCTCGTAAAATATGAGCATCTATCGGAAGTAAAATTCAGTTGCATCTCACTGAACCTTCTGTGCATTACATATGAGATTACAAAAATGAACAATAGGAAATATACAATGCATAGTACCTCTCATGGAATCTCCTGTATTTAAGAACAACGCAAAGTGTTGTAGTACCTGAAAAAAACGTTCAAGTTTATGGCATTACAGGTTAAATACTGATGTACTGTCTATGGGTTTGCTTACTGAAAGGTTTTGGTAGTCTTATTGAGTGTAGAGGGACTATTACGCTGTCTAGCTGCCCACCGGTATGTTTATAAATCATGCTTAAATCATGAGCTGTGTGTGTGGCATTCTGGAACCTTCCATTGGTTGTGGTATGCTTGAGCTTTCATTGGTACAAGTTGGTAAATGCTACTTAAAATTATCATGGTTGCTGGTGTGTGCACATGATTACGATGCACTCCTGCAGTAGTTCTAATGAAAATATTTTTTAAAAAATTGTCTGCGTTGGCGTACCTTACAGTGCCTGGAGCAAAACTTAATTTTCCAAGGATAGTTACACTAGTATCATGAAATGTGCCCTCAGAATAAGTGCGTCACGATGTGCTCAACTCAAGAATTTATTCTATGTTTCACTGATATAGCATATGGCTGTACTACAAATGTTGGCTGTTTCAGAAAAACAGAAATTAAGGGAATAAACAGTTAACAAAATGCTTGCCCTTGTGTGCTTCCTGTCATGTCCTACCTTTCGAGCTGTTTTCTGAAGTGTGTTATCTCACTACCTAGTGCAACTTCAAATCCTCATCAAGAGGAGTCTGTGTTCAGCTTGAATTGGGTGAAATTGCTCAGGAACATTTGACAGTGTCCAAGATACAAGTATTTTGCACATCCTCTTTACAACTGTTTCAATGGCCAATACGCAGGATTCGTGGCACCATGCCTTGAAATTCAAGTGCAAATTCGAGAGAAAGAAGTTCCTGAATGATGGAGAGGTGGCAAAAATGCGGCAACGATACGGCAAACACAGTTGTTCAGCATCATCTTCAGCAGCTTCATCGAAGCGACTGTGCAGTGAAGTGAGTATATTCCATTTTACAACACCGCTTGTATTAATTTAATGAACACAGACAACACTGTAGGTTTAATGTTTTCATATCTAACCAACTTGTTGGAGTTGCCTTGTAGTTTTCTCGATGCTCCCATCGAGGCATCACTACTTCATCAACCTGAAGTGTATGTCTTCCAAGCAAGTTTTTTTATCTTAAGTATTCCTTCGATCTTTCTTAGACATCTAACGTGCTTGCTCAGCTCTCATCCTGTGATAACTGATATTCGCACCCACCTTCTTCAGTTCACGGTTGCTTCATCACTGCAAATTTTTCTGGCTTCTTAATGCACTGAAAACATTACGTTCTGCCCTTCTCTACAGTTACATGCAAAGTCTCTTCCACCTCAAGTCAGACTGGCGAGCTGTGAAACAAAAACAGAACTCAAGCGTTTCACACCTAATCAATGCACCTGATGGATGACAAAGGAAGCTTCAATGGAAGTCAACGTTATCAAAAGAATGCCAGACACACATACTCCTTTCACTCTGGCTAAGTGTTCAAATATGAAAGTCAGCTGTTTCCCCCTTGCATATTTACATTTCTACTTTTTCATGTTTCCATTACTAGTATGAATGCAGGACAGTATGTGTATGCACTATGTGTATGAAGCCTGCTTTCCTCCTCTTCATGTCACAAGCGAGAACAATCGGGGTTTGAGGAGATGGATTTTTGTTCATAACAACCATATCAAGTCAAACCATCCGTAAGGATAATTACATGTTTTATTGATCACAACGTTGAAATCGACCTGTACTAAATCTGAATTCGCCCGATTCAATAGTATGTACTATGTGATGCCTACATTTGAAAGCATGTTCCACATGTGCCACAATGGCTGCGAGTGGCCCTGGGCTACGTTCAGTACACCTGCATAATTTCCAAAGAAAGTAGATGGGGACAGCTGCCGCCATAGCTTGATTGTAGTACCTCAGCACTACTTTCATCCCTGCTACCTGAAGTATAACAGTAATAAAGGAGTATATCAATTGCTTGGTCACAGTATGTAATCAATGCTTCCACAGTATGTAATTTGCAATGAAAACAGAGGAGAATGCTGCACTGTAAGTGTAAACCAGAAGGGGAAATGCATAATTGCTTTGTGAAGTTGCATGCATAAGTGAGTGTCACGAGCATAATCTATAACGTCACAATTAGTAAGTGCTTTCCTTTGTTGCAGGAACTCCTAAAAAACGTGACGCAGATGGAGGATCAACGAAGTGTAGAGGGCCACATCCGATCAATGAAAAATGAAATGCAAAATGCCACACCCAACATTGAAAAATTACACGATTCCGTGGAACGCACATTTTCTGCACGCCGGCAGTGGATTAGAGATGCACACCCATCCATGCATGACATACTGGAACAGTACCCAGCACTTGAGAAACCAGAACTCGTAAGTTTTCGGTGCTCACTGTGTCTTACAGTGTTATTATATTCTCCTGCATCTCTTTCAGATTTTCCGTGAGTTTGAACTTATTGGTGGCAAGTCACCGTTGGCGACTATCACTGAGGCAGCACTATGTCACATTGACACAGTCTTGCAGTTGACAAAAAACAAATTGGAACCACCCACACTGGAAATACTTCAAATGTCGCAGAGCTCGAATGAGGTTGACAAGAAATGTAAGACCACAACCCCTTTTTCAGAATTGAACTCATATATCACAGTTTTATGTAACTTATTTCTATTGCAGTGCTGACCACACTCGCCTTCCTCATGATTCTGCCTCGCACTATGAAAGAAAAATCATCAGCATTTGTCAAGGCCACAGTAAGTGAGCTTGTGAGACGTCAAAATGCATTGGTGTTTTTCCACAGTGCTTTAGTTCTTTAATACAACAGCAATACTGGGCCCCTTTAATTTGGAGTGTTTTTGCAAGCCACTGTCTTTTGGAAGGCAGCCACAAACGTTGGGTTTATGTGAAACTGTTTAGCAATTTTTTCCCCTTCGTGGATGTGTTCAAGGTGATTTAAATCACGTGATTACAGCTACATGCTCTTGTAATTGCATAGATAGCTCAAGCTATTCACTTCAAGTAACATTCCTGTTTGGCTTGTTCTTAATGCAATTTGCTTGATGACAATTGCATTGTCAACGGATTCGCTTTTGCAGCTCAGCAGAGGAGTTAAGCTGCTAATGTTAAAGTAAGAGCTCGGGGTGACAAGACCACACCAAAATCATAATACCGCATGCACAGTCTTTACACACATTGACTGGCAGCCTGTGTGTAGTCAGAAATGGAAAATCGAAGAGGCATACTGTTCTTACAGGATGTGAAGTTTCACCACATCAGAAGCAAGCTTGCAATATGCCAGGCTGCATGAAATAAAGTTGGTTTGCACAAATCGGTTAAAAGCAAACATTGCACCGGCTTGTTCAAAATTTCTTCAGTGCCTTCATATTGCAATAAAAATCACTGAAGTATTAAAGGTACTATCAGCTATTTGTAGAACTGGTTCTTGTGGCTATTGGGCAATGTTGTCACCTATTTACCAGTTTGCGGAGCCATGTCAAGGACCTCCTCAACTATCCTTATAATATGGTGCGAGCCCTGATTGTTTCTACATCATTGTTAACACACGCACAGCTTTTACGTCCACACTAACACCATCTGCTTTGTGTGTAGCCAGCACAGTCGCCTCCTCCAAGTCTGCCAGTCTAGTGTTCTTACTAAGTCATGTAGAGGTTGTCAGGAATAGATGCTGTATTTCAGCTTAACCAAACCAGTAGTTTGTGCTAAGCAAATAAGTTTTACACAGCACCAATAAAATGCACGGGCAAGAGAGAACAAGGGATGAGCGATAACTACCAACAGTGCATTTGCCATCGCAAATATATATATACTTTTTGCAGTGGGCTGAAAAAGAGAAAAAGAAGAAAGGGAAGACGTCATCGTCAAACAACTCTTGCTGCGCATGCGTTAAGAACGCTTTTATGTTTTTGGCACATTCACAGCAGGAGTTGTTTGCCGATGATTCACCTTCCCTTTCTTCTTTTTCTCTCTTTCAGTCCACTGCAAATAGTATATATATTTGTGCTGGCTTCAATAAAGATGTGTTGGCAGTTAGCGCTCGTCCCGTGTTCTCCCTCATCTGTGTTTTTTGGCGCTGTGTAAAAATTATAGATCCGTACGAACTAGCTCGCACCCAAACCCTTCCGAGCTAAGCAAATTTTTTTTTTTATTGTACCTACGGTAAATGAATATATTCACGCGCTGTTCCCAATATAAAGAAAAAGGGCTCAAATAGGTTTGTCTTGCCAAGAGCCTGCTGAACAGGTACTCTCCAAACTATAACTTAGAAGCTGGAATGTTCGATAAAGCGATACCTACACTTCATTTTAAATGTCTCACAATGCCAAATGTTATGAACACTTAACTATTTTAAAGGCAATTGAAGCTTGCTTGGGGTTTTACTCTCTGGTCATGTGCTGTGTCCTGAAGTTGATATCAAAGCAAGGAACTGCTAGTCAGCATAATTGAGCTGGTATATATGTAGGTGTAAAAGCCTTTAGTAATATTTACTACGGTATCTGAAATGTAAGATAACTTACAGTGAGATGTTAGTAATATTATCAATACCCCGTAAATAGTTACCTTAATTTTCAAAGCTGTGCAACAGAAGGCGAATGAGAAGACATTTTTTCATATTCATCGTTTACATGTTAATATGTGAATAAACGGCACCCAGCCAAATTTTCTTTCAACAGATGTTACCTGTGAAGATTATCTGGGAGAGCTATTTACAGTGCACTGCAATTACATATTAAATTTTTTTTTTGCAGGCACCATGGTTCAGCTCACATCCTTGCGCCATCTGGGAAACTTCGACGTTAACGGCAGAATGCGTGGTGATGGCGGAAAATCAGATTTTGAAGACGGCAGACCCAGTACAAGCCATCCTCCTCTGCTTCTGCCTCCACTGGGTGGTCGACATGTGCTACCAGCCCGAAGCCAAGGGCTTCTTTTCAATCCTTGAGAACTTGCTAGGACTGAGCAGCACAAAGCTGTCACCAACAGCCATCTGTGTGCTGTCGGCCATGAAAAATGAGCAATCATAATCATAAGAAGGCTACGAAAAAAGGCTAAGACAAGCATCATGAAATAACAAAGTATTAACACGTTCACTGCGGCATGCTTTTTTTGGGATGGTTTTAGGTGCGGAGTGACCCACCGGTGGGACACACGGCTATGCCTCTTTCTTTTGGCTCCAACGAGATGGCGCTGCCACCTTTACAGCGGGCGTTTATTTTAAAGATGCAAAGCTGTTTTCCACCTTTATTGCATGAATACATGTTGAAATACAAAGTGCTTGCCATCGGGAAACACATGTAGTCAGTTTCTGTGATAGAAACATTTATTAGGTAGATAAAAGTTAAAATTTTAGTAGGAATATTAACTATGTTTAGAAGTTTATATCATACTCGTATTGTAGTTGAAGGTAGCTATCATGTCAACTTACTTATGCTTAGAATTAAAGCACGACAAACACATGAATTGCCAGGGCTTGCCAGGGCATTCTCCACAGTGCGCTCATTGTTAGAGTACGCATGTGTTTGCTGGGTTCCGTATACCAAAGAGCTGGCCGATACGCTTGAAAAAATACTGAATAGGGCAGTGCGATTTGTTTTAGGTAATTAGGATCGTGAAATTAGTATGAGAGAAAGCGAAAGTAAACTTAAATGGGAAGACTTGAAAGATTGCAGATGAAACCTCAGGTTGAAATTTTTTAATATTTACCATTCCAAAACAAGAATTGTTAAGAAGTACATCCTGGCGCCATCTTATACATCCAAAAGAAGGGGCCACAGTCGCTAAGTAAATGATTTTTCCTTTAAAGGTTACGTCTTGCACTATTCATTTTTTGTTAGATCTATACGAGAGTGAAATGTTCTTCCGCCTATGATTGTATCCATTGTCTGTAATGATGATTGTTACCGTGCTTTGTGTAATTCGTTTCTTTGTTATAGGTCTCAAATATGATGCTTCTTTTCATGTATCCCTCTACTGAAATGCCTGCAAAGGCAAAGCAGGTATCAAATAAAATAAATAAAGAAAGTGGTCACTTTTTTCGTTCTCAACCTAGCGTCGTTTGGGCTGCGTGCTGACCCACCATTTTCTTTTTAGAGTGTTGCCACGCTTCCTCCCAGGACTTTCTTCGATCTTGTCTTGACGAGGGCCGCACAGTTAACGGCCAGTCCTTCTCGGAATTTAATATTTTGCGTAGTCTTTCTTTCAGGCATGCCACGAATGTTCCACGCATGTACGATGGCACTACTGACAAGCTACTTAACCGCTACCTTCATGTACCATTTCAATCCTTTTCTAAGGCAGCTGTAGTAAGACGCCATTTCGTTGCTACAGACCACGCCTTTTTTTGCTGCGTTGTAATCGAGAACGACCTGAGGTTTCGTGATTGGTGTTGCTTCATGTTCGGCGACAGATGTGAGCATCACAACGGGCCTCTTGTCCATCCACTTCAGTAGATTCACTCCATCTTTAGACTAAAGTCCTGTCACACTGCCTTTGGCTTTGGTGACTTCTTATGGCAGCCCTTTCCTTGTTGAGCGAACTGCGCCGCAAATGAAATTGTCTTCTTTTAGATGGCAAAGACCGAGCGGCAAGCTCGTGTAGAAGTTGTTTACGTACAGCGTGCGCCCGGCTTCCCTTAAAATTTTGCATGAGTTTGAATGAATGAATGAATGAACTTTATTTTCTCGTTCAAACGAGGGGAGACTGGGACTAAAGGCACAGAGGCCTGACAGAGGTCCCAGCCCCCACAGTTACAACAGCGGTGATAACATACATTTCTTCATTGCATTGAGTAAACCAAAAAAAAAGTTAGCACAAATGGTACCTATATGAACTTTTTATGTCATACATGCATACGCACAGATGTGAAAGAAACCAAATATCAATAACTAGTGAAAGCAATGTCTTCGGCTAGTAATAATGCACTAAGCTCTTTTTTGAACGAGCTTTCACAAGCGCTAAAATTTAACAGTTCTCCTACCTTGTTCAATATTTCTGTCGATTGATATAGGAATGTTTGTTTTCCATAATTTGTTCTTGTTTTTGGAACGTGCCTGGTTTTCCGGCGTAGAGGGTAACGAGATATTTCATCATTGTCCGTTTTGGTGAATAATTTTTGTTTGTGTATGGTGACCAGAAGCTTCTTATAGTATATTCTGTCTGCTCGAAGAAGGGAGTAGCGCTGAAATAATGGCGCTGTTTCAAGGTCTACGAAACGGCCATGGTGATTGCAGTACATACGAAGGATTCGTTTCTGCAAAAGAATTAATTTGTTGTAGTTTGTTTTTGAAGTTGTACCCCATACCAAGACCCCGTAGCAGAGTTTAGAGTAAAAAAGAGCATTATATAACTGTTGTTTGAGCCAAAGCGGAATTAGATGTTTTATTCTATTAATGATACCGACAGATTTAGACAGGTCATTGCAAAGCATCCTTATATGTGAACCCCAGGATAAATGTTCATCAAACCATACGCCTAAGAATTTTTGTTCTTGGACATGGTTAATAGCCGTTTCATTAAAATAAATGTTAATCTCATTGGGTATGTTCTTGTTACGAGCTCTGAATAAAATGCATGTTGTCTTTGCAGTATTTAATTCTAGACTATTCTCTCTCAGCCAAACTGACAAGCGATTTAGATACGCGTTAACAATATTAGTAAGTTCGGAAGTGTCATTGGATGTAAAAAATACGTTGGTATCATCGGCATACATTACCAAGTCGGGTGAGTCAGGTATTCGTACAATATCGTTTACATAAATTAAGAACAATAGTGGGCCCAGTTTCGAGCCCTGAGGTACACCCTGCTTTATAGGTAAAATGTCAGAGGCAACGGAATTTATCTGAACAAATTGGTTTCGATTCGTTAAATAACTTCTTATTAAATCATTAGCGACGCCACGTACCCCGTAGATTTCTAATTTATGTAATAATATTTTATGATCAATCGAGTCGAAAGCCTTCCGAAAATCTAAAAAAAGACCAAGTGTAACCTTCTGTTTTTCAATGTTCTCAATTATTTTATCTTTGATATCTAGAAGGGCTTGCTCTGCTGACCTATTTTTTTGGAAACCATATTGGTACTTAGAGATTACGTTATGTTTGGTCAAGAAAGACCACAACCTGTCAACCACGACACTTTCAAAAAGTTTTGAAAATATATTTAAGACCGATATTGGCCGGTAATTTGAGACTTGATCTTTCGCACCACCTTTATGGATTGGTGTTATTCGAGCGGTTTTTAGCGCATCAGGAAAAATTCCTGAAGATATTGACAAATTGACAATGTAAGCTAGAACGACGCTTATTTCGCCCGAAACAAATTTAATCGGCTCCGGCCGAATTCCGCCAGGTCCTGCCGAGGCTGTACACTTCATTTTGTCTATCAGATTTTGTATCTCAGCACTATCTGTGGGTTGCAGAAAGATAGAGCTGGTCACTGGCGGGATATCGATTACATGAACCATGCTTCTTTCGCCTCCTCTCGAGGCACGTGATCCAGCTTGTACAAAATGTTCGTTCATGCTCGTCATTTGACTTTTGTTCAGCAGTTGTATTTGTGACGTGCAACTGGACTTTCTACTCGTTATTTTATTCACAGCGTTCCATATCCGTTTTGGTTCGTTGCGTATGCCAGAAAACAATTGTTGGTAGTAATCTTGTTTGGCTTTCTTCAGTTTGCTTTGTAGGTGATTCCTGAACTTTTTGAATGCCGCGAACTGTTCTTGATCACGTGTTTTTATAAAAAGGTGGTACATCGCATTTTTCGTTTTTATGTCGTTATATAAATGACGGTTTATCCAAGGTTTTCGCACTTTCTTATTTCTGTTTCGTTCATATCGTAGCGGGAAAGCCGATTCATAAGAACTTTGTATGTTTGAAAGAAAGATGTTAAAAGCTGTGTTAACATCACTTTCATTGTAGACCGCCTGCCAGTCTATAGCTACAATTGATTCCCGAAAGTGTTCTAAAGAAAAATTGTTTATTATTCGGCGATAACAAGGTGCATGGGTAGAGCGATTGTTGTTAGTGAAATTGGTAAAGGAAAATAGGGGTAAATGGTCACTTATGTCACTTGCAAGAACGCCGGCAAATACTTCATCTTCATTTACGTTTGTAACACAGATGTCAATTAAAGTGGCACTATTCGCTGTAACTCTGGTTGGTAACTTAATATGATTTGTGCAGGCGTGGCAAGCAAGAAGTGATTTCAGTTCCCATGCCCACGTATCATGTGAGCTCATATCTATATTGATATCTCCCATGATTATCACAGGCTCATTGCTAGAACAGGCATGTGATAGCAACGTGTCTAAAAAATTGCAAAACTTTTCTTTGTTGCCAGTAGGAGGCCTATATATTACCGATGCCGAGGCCTTTCCTAAATGTACAGTAAGGCATTCAACGTCTTCGCTAACTACAGAGAACTTTTCCACTACTGTAAAACGTATCGTTTCATTTATGTACATAGCTACACCACCTCCCCTTTGATTGATTCTAGTTATGTGCTGCGAGCGATACCCTTCAAAGAAAGGTATGTGGTCGTTTGGTGATAACCAAGTTTCGGTAAAACATAAAACATCAAATTTATTTTCTATTGACGACATTAGATTGTCAATTTCGTCTACTTTGTTCCTTATACTCCTGGCATTAATATGTATAGTTGAAAAATATTTTAAACCTGTGGCTTCTCTGTTCAGACGAAGGACGTCATAATAAGTCTCACTGATCGATCCAAATCCCATCTTAAAAGAATTTTCGAGGTAATGTAGGCGGGCCTGACAATCTATTCGCCCTCTGACGTCATTTTTTCGAGGTCATTTTGGGAGGCTATGCGGATGACCCTTGAAGTCTCATTTTTCCGTGCCAACACCCGTCCTTTGGATGTCCAAACGAAATGCCAGTTCACCTCGGATTTCTTCTTGCGCGCGGCTGCAAGCAGTTTCTTGTTTTTTTGTGTCAGGTGTTCATTTACATACACAGAGTTTTTAGATTCCAGACCAAGATCTTTACATGTCAGCCACTTCTTTCTGGCCTTGGCGAGTAATTCATCGCGCTTCCTTCGATGGACGAAGCGAACAACAATGTTATGCACATCTGGTTTCGGCGTCGGGACCCAGTGACATGTGTCAATGTCACTTTCCTGGATGCTTTCTTCAAGAGCTTCACCTACTTTTTCAACCATTTTCATGACGTCATCTGTTTTTTCAGTTTTCGGAATACCCTTGATTTCGAGATTATTCATTCTTTGATACTGTTCAAGTTCTTCGATTTTTTGTGTCAGTTTTTCGTTTTCATCCTTTAGGGTGCTGTTTTCTTTGAGTAGCTGTTTAATCTCATCCTTCAAGGATAGGAATTCCTTTTTGAGTTCGCTCACTTCATCGCACGTATCGGCACAGTATTTTACACTCTCCTTCAATTCTCTCAACTCCGTTCGCATGTCACGTTTGAAGGCTTCAAGCTGTTTAGACAGATCCTTTATCTCCTTGGCGTCATCTTTCCCACCCATCCTCTGCACAGTCGGGCAAAAGCGGGCCCAAACACCAACAATTCGGCAACGATGCACACGAACGAAGTGCAAAGTACAAAGAGAGAACCAGAGTAGCAGCAGCAGCGACAGCAGAATATTAATATATGAATGAAAAAACAAAAACTGTAGTTTCAAGACTAACCTGTACAAGAAAAGAGGCGACTCAGATGCTGCACGCTACGCTGTCGCCGCTGCTGCTGTAACGGTCCGGTGATATCGGCTTTGATTTATAGGCAGGGGCTACCGGAAGGTCAGATAGACTGTCCCCGGAAGGCGGGTGTGCAGGTGTATCGGACCCAACACGTGTCTTCGGTTCCTGGGATGATGCGGCTGGTAGGTAAGGGTAGCCGGCGTGGGTCGGCCGTGGGCTTGGCTGACGAAATCAGGAATTTGCCTGTACAAGAAAAGAGGCGACTCAGATGCTGCACGCTACGCTGTCGCCGCTGCTGCTGTAACGGTCCGGTGATATCGGCTTTGATTTATAGGCAGGGGCTACCGGAAGGTCAGATAGACTGTCCCCGGAAGGCGGGTGTGCAGGTGTATCGGACCCAACACGTGTCTTCGGTTCCTGGGATGATGCGGCTGGTAGGTAAGGGTAGCCGGCGTGGGTCGGCCGTGGGCTTGGCTGACGAAATCAGGAATTTGCCTGTACAAGAAAAGAGGCGACTCAGATGCTGCACGCTACGCTGTCGCCGCTGCTGCTGTAACGGTCCGGTGATATCGGCTTTGATTTATAGGCAGGGGCTACCGGAAGGTCAGATAGACTGTCCCCGGAAGGCGGGTGTGCAGGTGTATCGGACCCAACACGTGTCTTCGGTTCCTGGGATGATGCGGCTGGTAGGTAAGGGTAGCCGGCGTGGGTCGGCCGTGGGCTTGGCTGACGAAATCAGGAATTTGCCTGTACAAGAAAAGAGGCGACTCAGATGCTGCACGCTACGCTGTCGCCGCTGCTGCTGTCAAACATACACCTTCGGCGTGTCCGACGACAACTTGTCAATCAGACTTTTCGGCATAAACATCAATATTTAGTTAGTAACCGTCATTTGTACATGCCCGGAAGCACTTGACTCATCAGCGGGGGATCGCGAAGTTGCCGGTGCATTCTTCCCGCCAAAACTAAATTCGTTGGTTTCATCTGCGCTGTGCTTTCTTTTGCATCCATAAAAAGCACGAAGTTCCAGTACACACGCTGAAAAGTTTTGGAGTAGCAGGAAAAACGCACACACATAGCCGAACAGCACGTATTTCTAAAAACTGCGCAAAGTGTTCGCGCAACACAATCGAGGAATGTGCCGCCACTCAGCTCCTTAGAAACAATCGCGCCACCTCACGTCCAATACAACAGACAATATATATTCGTTGCAATTTCAAACTTCACCCGGCAGCACAAGATGGAGAGCTCTCGTGTGTGGATCACCGGTAAGTCATAGCCTTTTACATCAGACAAGTATTCTTCTGGGTGCGTGCATCATGCAACAAACATCATACCTCTGCGTTCAAGTGTCATAAAGTTATCACAGCCATAAGCAGATAAATGCACGTAAGTGGGCAGCCGCATAGGTGCAGCACAGGCCGTGACCCACGACGCAGTGAATGTGTTAAGTTACAAACTGTCTGCGCTGCAAATTAAGGTCAGTTTGTTCGTGCTTTGCCCAGTTTCTCAGAAAGAATGTGCTAGTTTTCAAGTTTGTGCTGTTATGAGCTACTTTACAAAACTGTATTGTATCCTTTCCTTGCTTTTTAGAAGCACAGGAAGTGAATTAGTTAGTCATTGCTGTTCTGTGCTTACACAACTAAGCCTTTTTAAATCATTATTGCAAGTAACGTTCAAGACTACATAAAGTGTAGTAAGTAAGGTACCTTTGATGAGCATTTGTGATGAATAAGATGTTATTCCTGCACTTGTGCGATATTTTCCATATTGCTGATCCCTTTTGGCACCCCTTCCATTCTAAACCTTTACACTGTGACCTGTGTCTGTTGAATAAGTGGCGTCAAAGAAGATGCCAAGGAAACGCTTCAGAGCAATTTATATTGAACTCCCCAAGACTAGTGCATATTTCATACTTTGTTAGCTGTATATCATTAAACGACTTTATGTGCAATCTAAATTGCATTCATTTTTGCAGGCTGAAGCCTGTTCAAATACGCAAAAGATTAATGATTGTATAGCTCTTCATTGTTGCTACATAAAGCACGTTCTCCAAGCCCTAGCAACAGTGAAACTTTGTGCTTCATGGCAGTAGCGCACCCAGGATGTCTGCCTGAAAGGGGGGTTACATTTTCGTGTGGGGGGGGGGGGGAGCAAGCATTTTGAAATAATATGCAATTTCCTAGCTTTAGCCAGAGGAATCCACCAGCAAATGAAATGCCTAATAATTATAATAATAATGACACCAAGGACGATGTTTATGTCTTCAGTGTTTTACTCAAAGTAATCGAAGAGTGGATGAATAAATACAAGACAATGATGAGTGTTTTTGTTAATCAGGAAAATTCGACCTCAAGCCACCTCCTGAATGTTAATGACAATGTGAACAGAGCGCTGAAAGTACACGTTGGACTGGTGACCGGGGCAAGTGGGGGGGGGGGGGGGGGTTTAACTCAGCCTCAGGGAGGGGTTACTTAACAACACCCCCCCGTCAGTGCGCCACTGCTTCATAGAGGATGCATGTGCGAGTATCGGGGCCTTCAGTGTTAGCACCACCTTGTGCACTGGGTTTTTGTACATAACCCTGCCGTTCCCTCAAGCACGCACATCACGTGAATTTCAGTTTTGCTGCTGATATCTGCACAATGAGAGAGGATGACGAAAAGAAATTTTCAAAAGCAATTGTTAGGAAAGATAAACAGCATGTGAAGGGCTAGAGGATGCACTGTAAGGGCAGACCCAGCTTGTCCCATTTACCGTATTTGTGCAGTGTTAACAAAGGTTGAGTGAAAAGCCACAAAAAAGTAACAAATTATGTTTTAATCATTGCTTAAATAATTTCAGGAGGCAGTTATTGGTCACTGATCAATCACACTGTTCAAAGCAGTAGCTATAATTTTAGCTATACTTTTTTTCTGTAATATGTACAAGTTGGCACATGATATTCTCTATGTGACACCATGACAAGTGTCCCATTGTTAGGCCAGTGTCTTATTAAATAAGTACACTATTATTGAGTGGATGCAGGTTTTTTTGACAAGAAAGATGGCTTTCAGACGTCCTGATAAACATCGCTGTAGATGAAGTGCCTAGCGTGACCATTAAATCACAATTCATTCTACAATCACTAACAATGCAACAGGTGTTACATTTCATGATCATATATTGTCAGGAAAGTAGCACCCATGCAATTATAACAATTTGTACTTAAAACAATCTGAAAAACAAGGAACTGCATGGTCTTTAGTTGGTTAAATGTATGGGCTTGCTGTGTAGACAGAAGGCATGTGCTTTCACATGCCTTCTGTCTAGAACATGATGGCTCGTATTATTGGGAGCACTTGAGAATCTGTCTAGCACTGACACCAACATTCACAACTATGATCTATTGAAAAATCTTGTATGTATGTGCTATACATGGCTTGTATATACGAGATTATTGGATATGTGCCCTCGTATACCACGAATACGCTGCCATGTGAGGGCCTTGTATTTCTTGCATGTACTGCTGTACGCTACTGTTGGGCTTTGTGTGCTGCACAACTAATATAGGCTTGACATCTCATGTACCACCTGCACCATGAGGTCCTGTTGTGACGGGTCTGTATTAACTTTGCCTATGTGGAACTCTTTATTAAGGAGATATATAGTAACCAGTTAATGTATATCTGCTCAATAAAGAGCACATATACATTCCAGAAGGCCTTGTAGAAATGTTTCTCTGCGTTTGACTAGGCTAGGCACATACCTCGTCATGCCCTCTAAAACTTAATCCTTTAGACATGCAATGTACCTGTGGTAATGTGTGCCTGCATTTAAAGGAACGAGCCATTATTCACTGAAAACACTTTATTTGCAAATCTATATACACACGTTGAATGGCTGGTACACACTTTATTGACACAACTACATGCAGTAAAACCTCGATAATTCGAACCTTCCGCTGTGGATCGGATACATGTTGTCTACTATGCCCTGTTTCAAGACACGGTGCATCTAATGTCACCATTACGAGAAATAATGCAGGACAGCGCTATATTCCTGCTTGTCTGCCAGAATCACGATTGCTAAGCTCAAGCGCACACTCAAAAGCTTTCATAATGACATACGTGTAACTTGCACATATCGGTGCATAGCAAAACAGCACAAAGCAATTGTAACCATTTGAAGGCGGATTTTTTTCACTAATTGCGCCCTTCAAGAGTATTTTTATACATGTTTATGAATTCTTCAGTGAGATCCATTTGGAAAAAAAATTTAGCGTAATTTTTTCAGAGCAACCATAAATTGGGAAAATTCTTTTTTCGTTTTTACAGCATAATTCGTCAATAGTGTAATTAAACTGCGTAGGTGAGCGCACTCAGGATAACTAGTTCGTACGCTCGTCAGAAAACGAAGAGTGAGAAACCACCGCTAATCCTTCATCTTATTGGCACCGATAAGCAATGATTTTGCGAGTCTTCGTAAAAACAAAGAAGGTAATGCAAGCACGGCAGCATAATTTTTTTGTGCCAGTGCCCACCTGGGAAAGGATGTATTCGAACAGCTGTGAGCATTAAATCAGCAGGTATCATGCTGTCACCCTTTCTGAGAATGGAAACCAGTTATCCATCAGTTGTGCAAGTGCAAGAGGCAGGAACTGCCTGTGGGGCGAAACTGGAACTACCCACCGCGCGCCCAGATGTGCCAGCGGTAGCAGACGCACCGGCGAGGGGAAAAAAAAAGACAAACTGTCGGCGCAAAAAAAAATCCCTGTATCCTGCACAGTGCCAGCACATGCAGGACAAAAAACGTTACAGCATAAGCACATTTTTAAAGATGCAGCCGGCATCGTAAATGTATGACCTCGAACATTGTGGATTTGTTCACGGAGAAGTATGTTCATGTCTTTGACCACGAAAGGGTTGAAGCGTGATGTGCAATGGACACCTTGCAAAGTAGCGAACATGTGTCATTAATGCTGTCATCATTTGCTGCAACAGTACGTATGGAGTGCCGTCAATGCATGAAGGGGGAAACAAACTTTTATGCCACCCAGTTGAGGGGTGCGATGATTATGCGATTAAAGTGGCAGTTGTCCTGCTGGAAAACAGTATCCTTGGAGCCACGAACTACGGGACGCGACAAACCAGGATCGCTGATTACTTTCAGTAATCAAAAATTCGTCATTTAAAAGTGGCGTGTTGTTGCAAAGAAAAGTAGCAACAAAAAGTCGTAATGAAATTTTTTGCCTGAATCGTGTTATTGTGTTTGGATAATTCTGAGATTTTCCATGGCGCCTACGAATTCAAATTAACGAGGTTTACTGCATGTACACATGTTTACAATTACACGCTTACTTAATGTCTCTCAGCATGTCTCTAGGCATCCATT
Source organism: Dermacentor silvarum (assembly GCF_013339745.2). NCBI lineage: Eukaryota > Metazoa > Arthropoda > Arachnida > Ixodida > Ixodidae > Dermacentor > Dermacentor silvarum. The sequence continues at coordinate 103,908,283 of NC_051162.1, read as the reverse complement.
CATTTTCGAGCACCAGAATTTCTTCTCGTCCTCAGGGGCACCACACCTCGAAAGATATAACTCAAATGCATCTACAAAATTAATCATTTCAGTGTAATACATATATTCTTACAAACATCACACAAACAAACCTGAAAGAATGTGAATAATACTTACTACCCACAGCTACCAATTTATGGGGGCTCAATGCCGGCTTCTCAACGGCATTGCCGTCCTTCAGGAAGCGCCAACAGAGTCCCTGTGACACCAGTTTTGCCGATTCTTTGCAGAACAGGCAGTCACGGCCATTGAGCTGGAGCAGGTCCCACCTCTCCTTGTCAATGTATACATTTCCTAGGTGTACCTGTAATAAAAGACGGCACACACACAGCGAGACTGCTTACGTGTGGGAATGCGTAAGGACCTTTAGTCAACCAGATGGCTGCAAAGTGGCATGTGCAATATGCCACATTCACTAGGGATACCTTTAGTCAGTCAGAACTGAAGAGGCACTGTGTCATTGGGAAGCGTGCTTATTTACACCCAAGGTTTTATTTTCACCTAGTCCCACCAAATTTTCTTATAAAAGCAATTAATTTTTTTGTTTAGAGGCACATACGTGAGAAATGTGCCATCAATCCAAGCATTTCTGACATGTTTTAATTGTTTGTGCAATCGGCCAGTGGTTTTACGTCATTAAGTGCTGGTAGCAAAAAAAAGAAGCAAGCCTAACTGTGCAATATATGCAACCGGAAAGATCAGGGATGTCCAATGGCATTAGTGTAGGGGCTGCATACAAAATTATAAGGCTTATCTCTTTTTGAAAGTAACTTTTAAAGAGACGATACAAGCAACACATAAGCAGTTTCAATGAGCCCAAGCCTTTCAGCTTTGTGGAGTGCAGAAATTGGTACAAGTTGTGCCAGCGAACAAGAAGAGCTCTCCTAGTACCCGCTGTTACGATCGGCCAGCGGGGGGCAGCAAGTTTCAAGCCACTTCTAATTGCCTGTGACGAATCGCTTCTTAAAACTAAAAATACATCCCCCGGGAACGACCAGCGGCTACACCATGGTGTACATGCGAATACGAATACATGGTGGTGAACACTAAGATGCTCACAGTATTGACAACTTGAAGGTCGGCATAAGAACGTGACGCAGAGGTTTTCCCACAACTTCGACAAAAGACACCGGGACTGGGAGAAGCTTTACATTATCGCGAGCTTGGGCCAATGACCTCTTTCTGGTCGTCAGTGAAACACTGGCCCTGGTATGCTTGCTTCCCCCTTTCCAGGAGCAGCTTCGGGGCAGCGCATGGGCTTTGTGTCGGCCTTCTCCTCGGAGGAGGTGTGCTGTGCCGATACGAACCACATGACTGGTTAATTGGAACATTACCACTTTCCCTAGCGAGTGGCCTAGGGAAGACGGAAGGTATTCGAGAGACACCCTGAGTGTGTGGGGAGTGCTCTCACACACATGTAGATGGTGCTCTCTGAGAACGATGTAGTCTGCTGTGACATGTAACTCACGTAAGGAGAATGATGTACTGCGCTCCGTACTCTGGCCAGTATGAGTATGCCCTCATCTTGTAAATAAGTTTGCTTATTCCTATGTAAATGAATCCACCTGTTTCGTTTCCGCTACATCTCGACCTCGTAATCTTCACGAAAGCAGCAACCCTCGTCAACTCAGCTCGGAAGGTGGCATGGGCACGGTAAGCCTCCATGTGACGTCCTGGTAGCGTAGGCTAGAGTGCGACTGTCTGTGTATTGCCATACTCCAAAACCACGATTCCCAACTACTACACTGCCTCTGATCCCCCTCTGAGCAATTAGTGATAGTCAACATACAGCTTGTATCTCTACAACTATTGGCTTGTGGTATGAGGCTATCATTGCATAAACCATAAATTCAGAAGTACATATTCACATGCTTTTTGAAAAGCTAGAGGAATAGACTACACTGCCTAAAAATGACATAAATGGTAAGAATGTTCCGGCGCAAAGCATGTTGAGTTTTTCAACACTGACAAGTAAGTGAGAAAGTTGGTGCATGTTTATGTTTAACTTTTGAGTGCAACACAACAAGGAACAGAAGGGAGACCACAGGGCACGAAAGCTATCAATGCAATGTTTATATTGATGGAAAGATTAAACAAAACCGTTACACTGCTTGTCCACTTGTACTGGACAGAAGTTAATTCAGAAACAGGACACTACTTGCAATACAAATGTACAAAAATAAGCAGTACTTGTATAAAAAAATACAATAAAAAAGCACAGAGTGATTGCTATTCCACGACATTTATCGAGCATTCCTCTTTGTCATGCAATCATAATGAGCGCTCCCTGACACATGTTCTCCCATTCTTTTATGTGATGTTTGTCACTGTTTTTGTTGGTCATTCGGTTACCGTAGATGAACAAAACAATCTAAATCTGATGGGCTGCACCAGTCGTGTCAGTGCAGTGGGATAAGTATACTTGTCCCTTGAGTGAATTATGGTGCTCTCCTGGATGCATCTTGCGGCACTGGCCGGCCAGTCTGCCCTATGTACATTTGACCAAATATACAGATGATCAAAGGAATAGACTACACTACCCCTTACGGACACAAGACAAATTCCCTCTCTGTGTCAATTCTGTCATCAAAGGTTATGTGAACTGGCCGGCAAACTCTTAAGATACTACAAATTGCACCTAACCAACACAGCTGGTTCTCAGAAAAAGAGCAAATATGGTGATAGGTATCTGTTGGCATACTGTAGCAATAGTAGGTGCAAGCTAGTTTAGACATTGTGCAATACTTCAGCTGTCACACGGCTACAATGCTTAAGACACCACAGCAGTAAGTGTAAGTGCACAACAAAAACAAGCAGGCACATCAATCATAAATTTGACTTCAGCAGTCACAACATATGCTGTTTTATGTAGCTAAAATACTAGCTAATATGTAGAAAGTACATGCACAAGTATACTTAGCAAAGATACTTGCTCTAGACACCAATATTTTTGTCAAAAATACTTTTACAATTAGATATAACACTTTCAATTCATCCACCCAGTAATAGAAGTCTTACCGATAGCATTATAATTTGGACTTGCTGGTTAATACTTTCTACCTGAACAGCATCAAGCAGAATGAATAAAAGACTGCCCACTGTGCTGACGAAATACACAGGATGATACAGAACACATGGAAAGGGACCCAAAGTATTAGAAATAATTCTTGCAAGCTACAGAATTAAGCCTTGTTGGTTGAGTATCACTATTAAAGTTACACTAGTGCCAATCAGAATTTTCTGTGTGGTGCTGTTGAAATGAAATGCATTTGATGAGCAACATCGCAATAACCAGCAAATGCCATAAGAGCTAGCAGACATTTTAGCACTATGTGCAAAGTAGTGTGCTTCTTTAATGACACAGTATCAATACATTGAACTATCTACCAGCTAACTATGTGGTCAATGCTGTATTGACTTAAATTGAAAAACAATGTAACTGGACAGACTTGCAACTGCTACAATGCCTACTTGCATGCATCGGAATAGCTTGCCTGAAATATATATATATATATATTTCAGGCAAGCTTTTATATATATATATATATATATATATATATATATATATATATATAGCAAGCTTTCTAGAAAACACTTCACTACTGTAGTAGCTGCAGCACAGTGAATACTGGCCTTCATGTATCATTTCAACAAGTTCCAAGCTTGTCAAATGTGCATTTGCCAATGGCATTTATTTTGGGAACAAGAAAAATAATTGTGAATATGTGAAACAATGCTAAGCACGCCATGTGCTTAGACCTGTGACATATTTGGCCCACTACACTTTGAATTCTTACATGCGCAGATACTGCACAAGCGTGTAGCATAAACAGATAAAAATCGGAAATAAAAGGTACAGCATAAGAAACAGTTTCAAAACAACGAAACCAATATAAAAAGTAATAAATACACTGTGTACTTAGCAAAACTAAAATGTTAATCGCAGCCAAGAGATTGTTGAAAGAAAAAATACTCATCACAACATGTTGGATCTAGTTTTCTTATAGAACATGATAATGTGTGCAAAACAGCTATGAACACAAATAAACAGCAAGTTGCATAAATATTTAGTCGATTTAGTAACCTGTGTTGAGTAATATGTCGACTAACTTATCGACGAATGATACTGAGATCCTACTATTTGGAATACGTGCACTTGATACATACCTGACTCGACCATCCAGATTACACATTGCACCATGGCAGCCATAGCCAAGGAGTCCCCTCCGTTATGTGGTCACAGCCTCGCCACTACAAAATAAGTTCTGTGTTAACTTATAGCAGTAGGCCATTAAAGCTGTCACATGGTGAACACATGCGAGGAGCACTTAAAAATAGTCACGAAAACAATGTTTGCACTAGTGCAGGGTGGCAACAGAGCACATGATAATAGGGCCCCTTCATCTGAGTAATATTTTCAAAACACGCAGCAGCAGCACATCACAAACAAATGTTTTTTGGCATAACAAATCATTTCTTTTTTCTTTCATAAGCTACTTTCCCGTCAGGTTTAGTTATGTCATTTAGTTATGTTTATGTTTAGAAGTTATGTCAACAGACCTTGTCTTAAAAAAGTATGCCGTGATTTTCTTCTCATAAACTACTCGCACACCGAAAACCTCGCAAGCAGAGATTGTTTACGACGTCGAAGCATTTATAAGCGAGGAAACGGGATTGCAGTAAGAATCGGTGAAGAAGCACATGGGTCGCTATTATGCAACTTCAGCAGAAAAGGGGAGCTCACGCACAGGCACACATGATGATCACGATTATCCAGATTTTCAATTTCGCATTGAGGCAATAAACTTGCATAATTAAATTCTGCCAACCGGCGCTCAGCAAGCATCAGCACAGGTATTACTGTTGTCGTGGGAGTTCAATTTCCTACATTCACGCACTTCGTACACACACGAGGCGCACGCACAATACGCATGTAGTTAGCAAGCACGGTTACTTACCTTTCCAATGGTACGACGCGGTCGAAAAGCGCTCTCCAAGTTGCCGGTGCTGCGTCGACGATGTTACTCCCAGCCAGCGCCTCGTCTATTTTTCTAAAAATAAAGGAGCCGCTGTCCCAGCATACATGCCGCTGCGTAGTGGACCCCCACGAGCTCAGGCACGCTAATAATTCACATGCTTTCTTTGTAACGTGCACCCCAACTATCCACAACCACAAACCAAGGCAAAGCACTGCACGGCACGAAAATCGTTGGTCCACATCTGCCTGGCGCGCCACGTATAAGGCGATTTTGCAGCAAGACACAAGCTACCTTCTCGCACTATTATGCAAGCCAACTACGTGACATTTCATTACAGCAAAAACAAAAACACACGATCAAACTCATCGTAGTAGCACAGCGCAGCTCGCACAACCAACAAACACGTTGTAGACGGAGGAATTACAACGGCGCCACCTGCACACTTATTAGGCTGTGTTGGCCTCCGTGATACATGAACTATTAACTAGCCGTGTTGCGAGACAAAAAGGACCATCAAACCGTCTATATCGTACGTTATAGTTTAGCGCAGAAACAAATTCTGTAATGTATTTTCGAGGTTCTTAAACGTGCATCCAATGCACTGTACGAGCGTTTTTACTTTCTGCCTAAAAGCTGCCGTCACGTCCTCGAGATTAGCGGCGCAACATCGAAGCCACGGGGCTACGTTAAAACAGTGTAATTAAACCGTTCAAAATTACACATCTTTATATTAAAAGGTCTGTGTGCATTGCCTGTACCTGTCATACCACCTAATACGTTTAGGTTTGTCTTTACTACAAAATGTTTAACTTAGCAGAAAACTGATTTGCATTCCGGCACACATGAGGGGACGCATTTCATGCCTATATAAGATTGTACGCAAGTTCACTTATCATGTATAAAAAAATATTAAAAAAAAACGATGGTGTCATTATATGCGAACGCGTGCGTTTATTCTGTCAGTGCTTTATGAATTTGAATGCCCTGTATCTGTTCTTGATTATGTATGTGTGTAAAATGTCTATGTATGCTTGTTAATGTGACCATGCTATGTATGCTTGTAATGTGACCATGTGTGTTATATAAGCCGAATAGTGTGACTATATGTTGTTGATTTCCCAAGTGCTGTATGAATGAATGCGTATATGTACAGTTGTTAAATACTGCTTAAAGTGAAATCTGTCCAATGTGTGACCTCTATATTAATTAAAAGTCAATTAATAATAAAAAGAATGTTATATAAATAAAAGTAATTGTTATGTATAATTATACATTAAACACGTTTCGCGTGTGGGAAAAGTTTGTGTTGTTTGTACGTAAATTTTTTTTAATGTTTTATTTATTGTAGCCTCCGAGACCATTGTTCAGTGCGTGCGAATCTCGAAGCCTTGTATTGGCGCCCCTAGTAGCTTCAATCCTAGTTATTAAGCCTATAATCGTATTGCTGGCTTCGCTTGCCTGGAGTCGGCCATGTTGGTTTTGGAGAGGGAGTAACAGTTGCTCCCAGCCATGAGGGAGGAAAGTTCCTCCATTTAAAGACGAACATAGGGGACATCGCCGTTCCTCCTTTAAAGGAGCAAGGGTCACTCCTTTTTTTTTTTAGAGTGTGCTAAATTGTTGGTATCGCAATAACTGGTTGAACTAAGGGCGCGGTGGAGAGACGCACTGACTAGCTCTGATCTTCAGGAGCAATTTTGGGCCATCCAGCAAGCCCGGGAAGCTACTGAGAGACTCTCTGCTGCTCCCAAGCGGCCTAGGCCCAGGCCATCAATTTGCAGGATATTTATTAAAGTTGTCTCACACACACACACAATGACTGTTTGAGTGCTCCAAACAAACGATCATCCCTTGACAGCGGTTCGGACGGCTTGGCAGGTCCTACAGTACCGCTTAACTGACGTTCCTCAAAAATGCAGTGTGTTATGGGCGCTATTCATGTGCTCATTCTTCAGGATAATTAGAGAGCCTGTGTCAGTCGAGCAAAGTCGTTTCTTCCCGAGTCCACTGTGTATACGTAGGAGGACTTCAGCTCCTAATAACTGCTCAAGATTTGTTCACCTGGTGAGTATAACGTAAAGGCTTTTGTATTCATCGGCAAAAAAAATTGTTGCCATGAGTTTCAAAACATGACAAACTCCCGATACAGCTTTTTGTTGCTCAATACGCGCCGTATAAAAGTGTTTTTCCGAGCGTGAAAGATGCCCGCGAGTACACGCAAAGGGCCTCTAGCGGTCAGTCGCGCGGAATTCTGCGTGTATTCGCGGTCTTTTACGCTCGGTGTGAAAAACAATTTAATGTACACGTATTGAGCAACAAAAACCTGCATCGGGAGTTTCTCGTGTTGCTCTACAATGTTCTCATTGACAATTTTCACCGAACTATAATAACGAGAAATTGATGAATTCACTAAGACTAATTATATTATTAGGCGGAATGCAAGAAAATTACCAGAGCATCTCCAAGCGACGGCAAACAACACTACCTTTGTTCTGTTTCTGATTTGCATATTTTTAATGTTTGGCCCAAGGTAATCGAAACACCCTGTACTAGGATGTCTCAGACGTTTATGCCAGTATTAGAGGGTAATGCTTATCCGGGATAATAATGACATGTAGGACTGAATGCGTGGGGTAAGCTTTGTCACTGTCATTACTGCGCTTTCTTTCATTGAAATATTGGAACAGGTTTAAGCGTTACAGTCGAGTGGAAGGATTGTTCGGTAAAATGTTCATCTCGTAGAATTTCCAGAACATTTTTTAACATGGTGCGCTAATGATCAACCTCGAAAATTCTTTGAAATGTTGTCTGTACGATCTGCTTGGTATAGTATATGCCTTTGTGCAGGCGCATGACTGGTGTAGTGGTTTGTGTTCAAGCTTGGGGTAGTTCTTTTTTTCTGGCGCAGTGGTGTGATAAGGAAGGCTTTACTGTCTTTGTAATTTTACGCAGCCTGCACTATAATTTGCCCTTTTCTTTATGTTTTAGTGACGGCTGTTGAAAAAGTGTTTTTTGCAGGGAATAAACTTTAGTTTGAAACAAATTCAAGCGCATCTGCGGTCGTTACCTCTCTAGTCATCGTCTTCCTGGCGCTAGCAAGGCCATCATGCGCACTCATAAATCGGAGTTCTCGTGTTTAAGAAATATACGATCCGCATATTGGTTTTATGCACATTTAATGTTATATTGCATTGCATGCGTACAGTTAACTTTTTAGGGAGTTTTGTAGGCATATGGTTTGCCGCATGTGCCGCCCCAAAATGCTTTTTCTACATCGTAGTTACACTTAGTGTTTGTTCATTAGCCTTCAAGAGATTGCATTACACTGCACACAGTTTCAGAAAGTTTGGCTTGTGCTTTTTTATGTCACTCTTTTTTTTTTGCTTAGAAATTTTCGTTCCTGTTGTAACCCTTAGGTTCGATTCAGTGAATCGGAATTCTGCTAGTACTTTACGTAACGACTTCATTTTTCAAGTTATCATTAACATATATGGGCACAAGATGTGTTATTTATTTATGTTTTTCCTTCAATCATTGCCTCGGTGAAATGGTCTCAGATCTGCCTGAGGTTGAGAACCTGGCTCTACTATCAATTGTGGGCAACTCTATGACCGTTACCTGGGAGCGGCCTGGATCTCATTTTGACTACTACTGGGTCAGCATCAGTGAGGACAGTGGCCAAAGGAAAGCTACCGTGAAACAGCACCGTATGGGCTCATGCGGAAACGGCACCATCATCCATCCAAGCCAGAACCGAGTCACCTGCACCAACATCGACGCTTGCACGAACGTCAGCTTGAGTGTGCGTACACATCAAAACGGACCACCCGAACGTACATCGCGAGGAGCTGAAATAGGAGGCATTTTTATAGCCGGAGAAGGTGACTGACTGTCTTCTAACTTCCTGAAAGGGGAACACTTTGAAATTAAGAGCTTAAACACCAGCAGCACTATTAGTTACTTCCGGGAGACCATATATGTTGCCATCAGACGAGAGGTCTCCATAAAATTCAGCAGTGTACGGAAGCGCTACCACGCTGCTCGCTTTGGGCAGTTCTTTTACGACACTGTCGTCTTGTGCCTTGACTATGGTGTAGACGCGTTTGATATGCTTGTGTGCTTTCACAGTTTCTTACGGGGGCAAACAGCATCAAAGCAAGGCTTTCTTTTTCAAATACCACAAGGTTTGTGTCCTGGAATATCGTCTTCCCGAATAAATGGGCTTGTACAGCGATGGATATTGCTTGAGAAAGAATGCCATTGAGTGAAACTGTTCTTTATCATGAAACAAGATATTATTGTATAAAAATGTTCATATGATTCCAAGTGATAGGTTTAACTAAAGAGCAAGTACGTCCTTACGAAAGCGCGTTGTAGTCTTAAATTTTAATAAATTTTCTGAATTCATTTTGGGCTATTGAGTGCGTGCCCGTTCATGGCCACCCTTTCAGAATCACCATATGCTTTGTGATGTAAGGGGCATGGAATCCTTCACCGTATTGGCACAGATCTCTTATTTCCTTCTACATGCATTTCCTTGTCGTCACATTTATTTTCTTGAGAAAGATAATATATAGCATGCATCTATTTTCCAGTGCTTCATTGACGTTAAATAGAATAGACTAGAAATGAAATTGTACGCATAGCATTAGAATACCAATTTATTGAAGTTTCACTAAAGCATCGCATTTCCTTGCCTCCAACAAGTGCACTCGATCTTCTCTGTTTTCACAAGGAAGAATAATAAATTCTACCTGTCAATATTTCATTGGCTCCTTCAGGAACCCACTGACACACGTTATTGGGTAAATCATTTACCGCGCTCGTCAATGGGTCTCCGTACTTTAGATTTTGAATTCCCAAGGCTGCCAACACAAACTCGAGCTGATCGGCTGAGGAATACTTTGCGATATATTAAGTAATTTGCGATTGAGTCGCATATAAACACAGTCAGCAATAACGTAGGCAAGTTCTCCCCATGGTATTGGAAATTCGCGATATAGAAAAAAAGGCAACCCCACAATGGAAAATTAAACAATTAAACCAAACATTTTGTTTTATATTACAACGTGGAATGTGTCTGGTTTTTAAAAATGATTCTAACGAGTGGTAAGTTTGTCTTATACCCACCCATTAAGTATATAACACCTTACCAGCTTGCTCAGCAAGTCACATTACTAAGATATACTTGCCTCATTTGGTTTCAGATCCAGATCCCCCAAAGAACATCACTGTGGCTGGGATATCGCCTTCGCTCACCCGGCTAGAGTGGGCGCCGCCGGCTAATGTGTCCGGAAAGCTTACTACATACACCGTTAAACTATGCCACAATTTTACTTCTTGTAACGGAGCCGAAAGCCTGACTGATTGCATAGACCAGGTGACGTCACAGACATGGCTGAAATTTGAAAGCAACGTGAATACGAAGTATTGTGTCGTGGTTGTGGCAAGTGCTGAATGCGGTCCCCACGTTTTAAGAAGTCGCCCATCCGTAGCGGAAATATGGACACCTTCGTTTGGTAAGCTTCGACAGTGTTGCTTTAGAACATCAATAATTCTTTAGTCTAGCTGTTAGCCTATAGTTCGTCGGGATATTTCGTGGGGGGCTCACCCAAAAAATGGCGGCCGCGGCCACTTAGACAGACCTCCGACAGCAGCTGGAAACGGGTTTGTGTTTCAGTTTCCACGCAAATGAATTATGTCTTCTCGTATATTTGAAATTCATCTTGTCAGTAGGTCGTGTGTAAGTCGTACTCTTTGCTATGACGCATTTTACTCTGAGAAATTCAATTAGTCCAAGTAGTCCAACAAGAATGAGTATGTATGCTGCACTTCCGCCCACGTGCGTACGCGCGTTATGCACGTCGGTTCTGGTGGTGGGGCTTGTGTAAACTCGTCTAATGTCAGCTGGGGTCGAGGTACTTGTCTAACGTTCGCACAAGCTTGGCTGTACATCCAAGTTAGCAGGGTGGAATGGAGGCGCATTAGAAAATGTAATATATGCGCGAAAATACAAAGTACCTACTGGAAACACAGTATAAAAACACAAAGTTAATGCGCGACATACAGGAAAGCCCAGGCCAAAAAATATTGGACGCTGTTGCAGAAAATCACCTTGGTTAAAGCGGAACTTCAGATATATGTGTTTCTCAGCTGCAGTAATCACATCAACGGTGGTTTCATCAGATGAAAAAACAGAAACACACTATCCCTGTTAGTATTATGGAAAAAAAGTTACAGAATCTTATATGACAGCGAATAAGGGAATAGCGCCGGAGAGAACAGTCGCATATTCGTTATATAAGTATAGAACATTCTTGTCGAGGTTTTTCACTAGATATATCCGTTTTAGTGCTGCTAACCCAAACAACAAAACAGAGACAGCAAGTGTCTTCTGCATCTTACATGCCTAAAGCTATTGCAAAGCTTGGTAAAATTGCTTCACGTCCTTTGTCACTTGGCAGCAAGATCATTTTTTTCGTTATCTTGTAATTTTTTAATGCCGTCTTTGAAGAATGCTATTAATAAGGTGTAAACAACATTAGAGACAAAGTTACTTGGTTTATTTACTAAGCATGTGGATCACTCTTTTGCCTCTCGGTAAAAATGCCTTTTTAGCTTATTGTGGAACAAAAAATTTTTTGCTGGACTAAGTCCTGAGGGAATGAAAGTTACCCAGCTAAGTCCTGTCGTTGGTACCAAAAATGTAAATCGCTTGTGTGACTTCGGCCCTGAATAAACAGCGAAGTAGATTTTGACTTTTATTTACAAAATAACACTCTTTCTCAAAGCGATTAACAGGGCTTTCAAAAAGAAGATCAGTGGAGCTAATGTTTAGGTAACGTGACTTGTCTTGGTAAGGGTGGAGACAATTTGTCCTTGTCGGACGCTGTCTCACGCGAGACTTATTAATCTACCACTGTTAATTGATTCAAGATCCTGTCTGCCTTGTTTGAACCACTTTCAGAAATCTTGTTCAACAAGATAATGACTAGCTCTCATCTGCTTTTATTGCAGCGCCTCCTGAAATTACTGGCCTCCGCCTGGTTAAGCGAGGAGAAAGCTTCTTCACTGTAGCCTGGAACAGGCCTATGGCCATCTTTGACTACTACCGCGTGGTGCTAAACGACATCGAGAATGCAAGCGGACCTCCAGTACCCGTCATTGTTGGTTCATGCGCAAAGGGCACAATTGTTCACCCGGATCAGACTGAAATAACCTGCAACCAACTTGAGCCTTGGAACACATATACATTTGAGATCCGAACGCACCTCAATGGACCACCTGCCCGAAGCTCTGTTAGCGTCGTAAAACACATTGTAACGAACCGCAAAGGTAGGAAACGTTCTGGTCATTTAGAGACACTCAGAGTTAATGTACTCGTAATTGGTTTGCGATTCACATCTTATAACTACAGCCTCCTGTGCCTATGTCGTTTAGTTTCCAGCTAACTTGGAACATATAACTGAGATCCTGAGTTTTCAGATAAGTCAAAATGCTTTTTTGTTGGATATTAATACGACTTTACTGACGCAGTCAGCTCCACACTGCTGGAGAAATATAACATTCATGCTAACTCAGCGATTACTTTAGAAATAATCTCAGCTTCGTTGTATTTCCTCTTTGCTTTTATTTGTAGAAATATTTGTCGTAATGGGAAATGATTGTTTTATATCTGAATTGTCCGTAATGTTTATGAAAATTGCTGTGAAGTCCGTTAATATTGCTCGAGAATTTTTAAATGAACCTTCCCATGAACGAAAAAAAAGAAATGTGTTATGGTTTCACATAAGTGTAGTGATGTGTCAAGACAGGAATTATAGAATCTCTGTACCTTGCCGATGGTGTTTAGTTTCTCTAAGGTGGACCATGCTGAAGTATACTTGCGACTTTGAGTGACTGATTTAGCCGGTCTGATGAACATACTGGAAGAGCTATTACCTGCTGAAAACGGCCCCCGCAAGCAAAATAACAAAGTTCGTGTGTTTAGCGTCTCTTACAATAGGAGCTTTACAAGAAGCAGCTAATAAATGTCAAGGCAAAATAGACGTATCTGATAACGCTGAAAATGTATTTTCAGATGCTTCAGTAGAGATTTTACTTCCTTTTAATGTGTTGTATTTAAAATACCTAAACGGTGATTGGAACGCACAAGAACGTGAATAGCCTTCTTAGTATATGACTTAACAAGCTTGCTTAGCGTCCGACAGAAAGCAAACACGCCTAAACAGCCACCAGTTTAATAGTGATGGAGCTAGTGGGAACCTTACGCATTTATAATCAAGATTTAGATAGATCACTTTGAACAGATAAAAAAGGGAGAAAAATGAATGGCTCAACTTTATTACAGGTAAAGTACACTAAAGGTTAAGACTGAAGATGGTTGAACGTTTTTGTTTGTAACCACTGTGCGGGGAGGATGCTTTCCTGTTAATGATAAAACGTACACTTTATTACTACATTACCCGATACCTATTTCCTGGTAATGGTAGGTACTTATGTTACAACGCAGTGCACGCTCCAAGTTATTTATCACAGTTTGAGGCCTGGGTAGAGCAACAGGCAAGATAAGGTGAATTAGGAACCAGTTCACCATAAAAGAGCACATTTTTGGAAATGGTTGCAGCTACATTTCCTGGGTTCCCATTGTATAAGCTGGGTAGAGTGTCGGGACATAATCGTCTAATTCAATGTGGTCGTTTCGAGTTGTTTTTATTTAGATGTTTTCCTATAATTGAATATGAACGTAAAATTTATTACTCGATAAATATAGAATTCGACAATTCGGCATCTGAAGTTCTCTAATATTTGTTTCTTTTCGAATAAATGGAAAGACAACACTTGTCGCAGTTCATGGAGCTAGACAAACGCAAATTCTCACTTTTCATCTGCAGGGCAGGCGTAGTTGGAGCGCAGAAGCACCATTTGCTGAGCAACCGTATTAGCTAGCCAACGTATGCTCAATAAAATCTGGTCATTATGTAAAGATGCCTCGCTCTTACGCACCTTGCAAGTTCCTTCTCGATTAAAGCGAAGTATTTTGGGGGGGATAAGTCAGCATGCTTGCATCACCTAAAACGTAATAAATGAGATTAGAGGAAACAAATAGACCCATCCAGTACAAGTATTGCGTGAAACATAACACTGTAGTCAAACATAGTTAATAAATGGGCGCAGAGAGCAGGCAAGTGTAGTTGAGTATGTCACAGTATTGAGTTGTTTTAACAAATTACAAAAATTGCATATGATAGCGCCAGTACTTATAAGCTGAGTGTAATTGTATGGTTATGGAAGAGGCCATCGTCCGCCAGTATATGTAGAATAGGCTGATATTGATGACGGTGATGATGCCGATGCAAAGAATGCGAGGGGCTGTATTATTCCAGTTTTCTTTTTATTCAACGAACACGGCGCCCTACGTGCATCTGTTGGCCTGTTATTCATTTGTGTCCTTAGTGTAACTGTGATGACGCGTACTAAATGCAATTTTCTTCTAGTTTATCAGTTATAAGCTCCATTGTTCAGAAGACGTCAGTTCTGAACGGCGTTACATGCACCGAATTATGTAAATAAGCCTTTTTTTTAACCGTAGACCTTTACAGCCGCTCTCTATATTTACTTCAGGAATGTAAGAATGTGCTCCATTTGTGCGGCTATTTGACAGTTCATTTTTATGATATTTGTATTGAATAATATTAATCGATTTCACCATTCCAACACGCCAGTCTAATTTAACTTATACCTATTGCGGAATGCTGTGTTGTTCATGGAAGTGCTTTAATGTTTGAGAGGTGACTACTGCAAGACCTAGCTTATTGCCTTCATAAAGCAGATGTGGCTACCTATATGCATTTCAGAGTTGGTTTGGGACTTATAACAGCTTTCATTTTTCATGGTTGTGCATGTGTTTCGCAGCTTTACCGGAGGTGTCGAACCTGCAGGTGGCAAACATTACTGCTACCTCTTTTGCTGTGACCTGGGAACGGCCAAAAGACTGCATAGAATACTACACGGTTGAAGTCACTGACCACAGCAGTGGCAACACTGGCGACAGGCTCTACAGCGTGGTGTCATGCAACAATGGCGCTGCTCTTAATCCGAGGCAGACTAGTGTCACCTGCACCAAATCCGACACGTGCACTAGCATCAGTGTGCGAGTGAAAACGCACACCAGAGGTCATCCTGAACATGCGTCACCTGGAATAACACTGGAGAATGTCCTTATTCCTGGAACAGGTATTTGGCTTTCTGTAACTTTTGGAAATCACAAAAAGGCTTAAAGAAGTTGGAAAGTATGTACTTGTCTGCAACGATGCCTAAGCACACGTCTGTTTTCTATTACCTGATGGAGGGTACTTAACATAGTAAGGCTTCTATAATTTATTTTACCCATGCCAACCTTACATTTCCCTAGGGCCTCTAAAACTTACTCAACCGGAATCATGTGTTATGTTGTGTAATGCTAAAACAGCTTCAATTTCTGCTTATGTTTTGATCTTGAAATGTAATATCAAACAGTTCGTTAAGGATCCATGGTTGTAAATGTCTTTCCAATACTCATCTGCCTTGAGGAAGTTCACAAAGACTGCTTCAATTCTCTACACAATGAAGCGTGAAAGTGTTATGGAGATTTCGACTGAATCGCATAATTGACAGGAAACAGGAAGCGACTTGGTAATATGTTACTTTTTCGAGCTGGTCACTTTTGTTTTCTTATTGCAGGGCTTCCTGAAGTGACCAACCTGAAGTTGGTAGCAGTCAAAAATGACTCTTTCACCGTCACATTTCAAGCACCAAGGGACTGCGTAGACCAATTCCATTATAATATCACTGATCACAGCTACCCTAGACGTAAAGTGAACGACAAAATCTGCGTTCATGAGAGCCTGAGCAAGTCCAACAATTTTCAGGTCACATGCAGTGGAGTTGAGGCGTGTGGCAAGGTGGACTTTGCAGTGGGGTCCCGTAAAGACGAACCACATATACCTGATTCTCCTGGAGTCGCGCTGCGTGGTATCTTCATCCGTGGTAAATGTAATGGGTAGTATTTTCAGCTACAGTTATGACGCTTCTTCTGAAACTAATATAATAAGTCTCAGTCCTCAACGATATTTAAAACCGGCGACCGTAACAAAAAAAAAAAAAAAACGAAACGCGGCTGTTTGTTTGTCAGGCTGCTGTCACCGTCATAATCACTCTAAACCTTGCGTCAAACATATTTGGGCAAAAAGTTCCAGATGTTCAAAAAAACTTTTCGTGTATTAGTAAATCACTATATTGACCCCGGTTTTACAATGTGAATGCAAATCAACAGAATTTCTGCCGTAAATTTTTCATTACAGAATTACCCGTTGTTGTTATCATAAGTGCTTGTAATTCTGGCAGTTATCATATTAGTAATTCTGCTAGTGTGTTGTGAGAAAAATTTTTTTTCCAGAATTGCAGGTCAGCAAACTCTCGAACACCAGAACGTTTCTTCTGCTTTCAAAAGCACAAGTAGGATATAATCTACCTTATTAAAACTCAGAAAAAAAACTAAGGCTGTTTAACTAAAAATTGACGCAACATTTTATTTTCGCTTTTTGTTAGCAGCCTGCCAACATTGTATGACATGTGCCGGCCAGCTTCATGTCTTGCTCGAAATTTTCGTTTTAGCAATATTTTACAGTGAAGCTGTATATGGCTAGGGTCGCTGGAATTTTTTTGTATACGTCGGCGAAAAACTATCATCATCAATGTCTTATACCCCCGTAAGCTAGGAAAAAATGCAATGGCTCATAGCTCCGTATGGCAGAGGCTACAAGCACTCAGCAAAGTGAACAGTGCATACATTCTTTGGAATCACGCATACAGCATACGGAAAAGCATACATTTCTGTAAAGAACAAGTTCAAAACAAGCACCCGAAATACATACTAGATGATAAGGTGCTCGTGATAGCAATTCGAAGCACGTAGCGCTCATCGCGTCGCATACGTTTCACGGTAAAGATTATTGTTGCGCAAGCCACCGTGGCGACACCAGCTTGCGACGTGGGGATCCCTAGCGTTTCATATACAAAAAAAGAAAGAAAAAAAAGAACAGCCTAGGAATGATGTTGTTGCAGCACCGCTATGGGTGGCGGCGTGCTGTCCAAATTACCATTACTCCCATTCCTACCATTATTCTTTAATAACACTACCATTACCCTAAAGCCATAAATTGCATTGCATAACCCCATCAGTAGTTGTAGTGGTGGTTTTCAACAGCGTCGCTGGACATCCACTTTCGCAGGGCCGCGATGGCGTTTTTTTTTTTTGGGGGGGGGGGGGGGAGTAGGGGGGGGGGGTGATAGCATAAGCAACGTCTCGGTATCCTATAAGGGACGTGTTTATAAGCTCAAAAGTATTAGATGCATACCTGACAACCTGCTCTAGAGGCTAGCCTGCACCTCGCGACTGTTCAACTCCTGTGTTGCCTACATAAGTAAAACACGTAGAGAACACACGTATATAGCCGTCGTCCCCAATATAAGGTTGCTGTTCTGTGCTTTCTGTGTGGTAGCCGGTCCTTTAATTTGCCCGTACGTTGTAGGCATCATGGAGAGTGCCTGTATACATTGCTGTGATAATTTTACAGCTAAGCTCTATATGGCTAGGTTATCGCGGAACGCGTCCGCGGACAAAACGACGCGTAGAACAACAAAGTGGGCCGATCCTGGTGATTGTGCAGAACGTGGGACCCAAGGATACAAAACCAATGCGCCCGAGCGATGAACGCTGTTGCCCAAACGCTAGTCTAAGACGATGCGTGTCGAAACGACAGTGATAAAACGTAATAGACTACAAACCAATAACTCTTGTCTCATTCTCTCTTGACATGGCGGATTCTGCGGGAGAAGGGCATCAAGTCACACACGATCATCTGGTTCCCCGCACACATGGGGCAGATCGAGGGCGCCCCGCCCAACTTCAACGAGTCGGACCACAGAGCTGCGCGAGGAGTCGTTGACCGCGTAGCTACCGGGTGGCGCGGCGCTGAGGTTATGGACAATCGGGATCCTCCCTCCTCATATAACGAACTTAACCAAACATTTTCACATGGGACGGAGACGATATCCTCCGCCACATAGGAAACTAGGCAGACCACAGGCGTTACCACTCATGTTACTACAGGTCGGGGCATACCCTAACCCCGCACTGTTACACAGAATCTATCCAGAGATACAATCGACCAATATTTGCGAGCTATGTTCAGACCTAGCGAACTTGGAACACATGATCTGGCGGTGCCCTTCGTTACGCGACGGCGACGGCCTCACATCGTCCAAATGGTAGTCTGCAATAAGCAGCCCCGTTCTTGAAGTACAGCTAAGGGCTGCGCGTTCCGAAGGACCTCAATGAAGTTTTACCATACCATAACATACAATACCATAGCCATTTCCCTAGCGGCGTCGTCAGTTGCCCATTGGACTCGGTACGGATAAGACCCGTGTCGCTCGCTCCAAAGGGAAGAGCGCGCCTTCAAAGAGCGCGAATGAATATATATATATATATATATATATATATATATATATTAGCTTTATATATTCTAGTTCTATATATATATATATATATATATATATATATATATATATATATAGAACTAGCGTTTCGGATGCGGTGTTGTATAAACTTGAACAAGTACAGGCGCACGCAAACAAGTAAAAAGAAACATTTATTTTCGACGTGTCGGCAAGGGTGGGGCCTGGATGAACACTTTTTTATTAATTCCCTTAAACGATTTTTTTAGCTTTGTCTGTCTTATCTCCTGCGGATGTGCAGAGGTGAGCGCCAACTGGTGGTGGTGCAAGGAACACAGCGGTGTGCGTGCTCCACTGTGATTGGTTTGTTTATTCAGCAAGGGAACAGTCAAGTCGCCGCTCCCACGGTCACGAAATTCGGCGAGGTTCTCAAAGAAAAGATTCTCTTCTAAAACTTATCGTTTCTTTAAGCAAACAGTTTAGACAGCAACACTCTCATCAGGACAGTTTCAAAGTTTGTGTGGACTTTGGCACGTGTCTGACAAAGAGAGTGTCACTCTTGAAGCTGTAAGCATAACTAAACTTGTGAAGTTTTCGTTTACGACAACGCCTCCATTATAAATATAGTACAACTGCCAATTATATGCTCCGGACCGCCAAGAGTTCGAGTGAGCCTCCATCTCTCCTGCCCATCTTTCAACCCTCCCCCCAGCCCGTTTCCATGTGTAGGGTAGCAAACCGGTTGTGCTATAAACTGGTTAACCTTCCTGCCTTTCCTTCTCCACTCCTGAAACGAAAGTATACTGTGTGAGTGGTACGGCCTAATGAGGTAACGTCGGCTACGTACTGGCCTAATCATGGTCATTACTGGCGTAATGAAGTAACGGCTATGTACTGGCCTAATGAGGTAACGTCGTCAGACGACAGGGTCCGCCCACGGCCTAACGTCAAATACTCAACCCAAGATGGAGTTTCGCGTGCTAAGCTTCCGTAGTCTTACTCGCTTACTTACTCGCTTCCTTACGCGCTTCCTAAATATGGCTAGAGCCTATCATATAAATAAACAATTCTATCTCTGACGCTTATTTTGCTGACATATGCCATAACCGGCGATGCCATGGTGCTACCATTTTTTTTTGCATATTTGCATACACATAGGATTGAAACCACCAAAGGTCGCGATGTATCAGCATAGTAAGCGTTGACAAAAATGGTTCAATCTGCGCAAATATCGTACATGCAACTATATTTTTTCGCTCAAAACATTGTTTCTACAAGTTATTGCCTCCGAAGTGGAAATGTCTCTAGCAGGAGTCTTCAAAACAACCAAATAATGCTACAATACGAGAAGCGTTTAACACAGCATCTTGTAAAGGTATAATATTTGCGCAAATGATGACAGTGTTTCTATAAAGGAGGGTGCCGTGAACTTTGTTGAGAGAATGACATTTTATGCACAACACTAGCTTATTTTTTATAAATGATATATTTCCTAAGTGGCCGTAAAAGTAGCGAGGATGTTCGTTTCCGTGTATTTTGCATTTCTGTTTAGCTCACACAGCCGTAGATGTTTGCTTTTCTTTAAGTTAGTATACACCGTAGTTGCACACAGCAAAAAATGATCACGGCCACATCAAAGATAGTGCGTGAGCATCCATTCATTCGTTATTGTGCACTACTCTTGCGGCACAAAGCATTCCACGTCGACTTCCTCCCTGTCAGATTTAGAGAAAGACAAAAGAAGCAGTTGTCAGTGCAGTGGTAAAAAGAAATAGGAAGATTGAAACAAACATACTGCCCCACATTGCTATATGTACAGGTTTTCTTTTAAAAGAAAGAATCTTTCAATGAAATCTAGTTTCGGTCATATCACTGCAATTTCTCTGCGTTTTTAGGTGATGGCGCCATGCAGAGTTCTATTTTAAATATACACTAAAGATCTATTATATATAATTCCTTTGCTGGCATGCAGAAAAACAGAGATTGCTAGCGTCTGAAATAAAGGCCAACGAGGCTTTGACTCTTTCATGAAGCGTCGCACATAGCCGTCTCACTTTCCAGGGAGACATTGCGGCGCCTATAGGTGAAATGGGTAAAATAAAATTGAACTTTGCTCATCAAATAAGGGCCTGCACCTCTTTGTGCCATTTTAACGCAACAGCCTTAAAGGCGCCGTCTCGCAGAAAATCCGGCATCGGCATTCTCGGCCGCGGACGCCGGAGTCCGTGGCCGAGAAAATCATCCTGAACCACCCCGACCACGCCGGCCCATCGCGTGGTGCAGACGTGTTAGTGAACTAATTGAACTTCTCAAAGTAAAATCCGTCAGGACAATCGTTAAGTACGACTTTTCAACAACCTACAGTCATGATAGCGTCGGATTGTAATTTGAACATACGAGTAGACATAGTACTGTGATGAGGAAAAAAAAACACAAACCCCTTTTCCAGCATTTCTACCATTCATACAGCAGCGCTCCTGGGTAGGTTATTTGCGCGAACACCATCCAGAAGCCGCTCGCCTCCTCGGCAGCGTAAAACGGCAGCGAGTCGTGGAGGCGAAGCTGGAGAAAAGTTGCCGGAAACCCTGACAAGCATTCAGGGATATTTTATTGCTGTCGCGTACCACTCTTAAAGGCGAAACTTAAGCGTGCTTCATTTTTTTTCTTCATGCATTTCCTAATAATCTACTAGACTGCACGACTTGCACTGCTTTCTTCATTTTATTTCCCGTCTGGTTAATCTATTTTCTGCGGTTTTATGTTCAAGCCACCACTACAGCAGCTGCAGACTTCTTGCGAAAAACTTATTTTTGCCTTCAGCTGAAGACCCACAAAACACTTGATCCCATATTCTCCCATGTTCGTTCACTCAAGATACTCGGAGACATATTATTCTGGCAGATGTGTGCCTACATGACGCATTCATCATGGCGTCATATATTCCAAAGGCACAGCCTTTTGGGCTTTTCGAGAAGGATCTCTGAAAACTGATGTGATACATGCAAGCCTTCAAATACCATGTTAGTTAAAACAGGGTTCGATTGACGCTGTAAACACCTACATAATATGAACGTACTGCTTGTAAGTGTACAAATCTACACAGGATGCTATTGTCCGCTCTACATGCAGCCCTAATTAGCTAATGCAGGGATACGAGGTCATGTAATGACCTGTTATCGCCAATGCGGATAGTGAGTTGCACTTTTTCCCCTCACCTAACATAACCTTTCGCTTTTACGTATGAATTTTCCTGAACGATACCTGATGAAGACAACATTTTATTTCTTTAGACAGAAAGCCGTTTTTTTCTCTCGTTGGGTTCATTACAATATTAATGGCATTTTGTGCACATTCAAAACGCAGCGACGGTATACGTTAGTGTGAATTGACGACTTTCAAGTTATTCACTATTTTGGCGTTTCAGTGCAAGAAAGGCGCACCGAAGTTTTTAGGTTGAAGGCTTCGTTATTAGCGAATGCAGCGAAATACTTCAACGTCTATAAATAATTAAAAACGGCTAGTCGGCGTGAGACTGGCAGCTGAGGGAAAACGTGGCATCGCCAACGCAGTTGCCGCGCCAGTTGCACTTGTATACATTTATTCTTGCCCAAAGAGAGTTACAATCTGCTACGGAAGTTGAAATGCTGGATTTCAGCTATTGCAGCCGTCCACATCGACCATTTGAGCGGGTGTCGATCTCATTCAATGGAGGTTAAACCTATTACAGCCGACTAGTTTAGGCGCAAGATACAGACCTGTCTGAACTGAAGTATAAGTCGTTGGGATAAAGGAAACTTGTCGACCAAGCGACACAACATGAACCAGTCTTAGAATATTACTGTGCGCACACAATAAGCGAGATGTGGCCACACGGCACGAAAAGCAACAACAGCGATAACCGGCTATCAAAATCAGCCGAAACAGTCGTTTTCGGAGAAGTCAAACGGTTTCTATCAGCTCGTCTCAGTGTGATGCGGCGCTGCTTATGTGCGCCCATTGCGGTGTATCGCGCAACACCTCTTTGTTTTTAAGAATGAAGTGCTTTTAGCTTCGGTTGTTGCCGACTTTCAAGAAAGCTTGATCCAAAATCCTGAGCCGTTATCCTGGAACTCAAGATGAGTAAGCAAACAAGAATATCCGGGCATCGTTGCGAGACAAAAATGAAATCATCCGGGGAACCAGTCAAAACATAAGAAAATGCGGTCTCTGCCCCTTAACCCCTTGTACAGGGGCGCATTACCTACGCTAGCCACTGCCCAGACAAATTACGAAAAAAAATATTCCTTCCGATTTCTTCCTAATGTTGGTTCACATTACCACGGAAGCTGTAACTTCTTGTACGCAGAAGTTTTATTATTTGTCATTTTCAATAGTGACCTTCAAAAGGCAAATACAGTGCATCACACACTTGACTGTCATCTTTTGGCGCTGATACAGCGTTGCGTGTGCTCTTATCAACGCCAGCTGTCCGTGATTTCCAAGGCGCGGGTTTTGCGCCTCTTCCTTCGGGAGATTATGCCACGCTGCGGGACCAGGCCAGCAATGTCCGACGTGCCGAGGATGGTTGTTTGGCCGAGACGAGACTTGAAACGAGGTTCAGTTCAAAACAGGTTCATTTTGGCTGAGTAAGTTTTCATGCCTGCATCGCGGCACCAATCTGCTTTGCCGGTAGCCATTTCTTGCTTACACCTACTCTCTATTACCGGAGAGCCAGCATTTTTTTTATGCCAGTGCTAGCTGCCCGATTTACACTGCGTTTTAAGCGGGACGATGAACGGGGACCGTACGTTCCCATGCGAATAAATGTGCCGGCCTGGTAAATTGGTATTGAAACGCAGAATTCCGCACCATAGTGTTTCTTGCAGAGAATACGCGAAATGTCTTTTCTGAATCTGGGTAATCTAGAAGTAGTACTAGAGAAACCATCAGGGATCATATTCAATTAGTCGAATAGGCCGTACGGAAGAACGGAGCAAACGAACCTACGAACCTACGCATGAACGAAATAACGAAGAAACGAATGAACGAACGAAAAAAGAGATAGCGAAGAAGAGAAGAGACAGCAAAGAAGAGATAGAGCGACCGATATATAAAGAGCAAGTAAGAGAGAGCAAAGAGCGCTTGAACATTTCTTGCTGAGTCGGACCACCGACCATCGACCGACCACCGACAAAGCACCAAAATGGCTGAAAGAGCCGAAAAAAGCTATCGAGCAGTACATGTAGCCGGGCCCGCACGGGAATAGGGCCGTCGTGCCCTAGCCGTGAGACAAGGAAACCGTCGGAATGTATGCCGATTACGGCGCTGCCACCATCGCTAGTTAAAAAATGCGGAAGGATGTACTTCGAAAATACAGTATTGTGGTCGCAGGAACAGTTTCAGCTCACAGCTTTTTGCAGCAGTTGCTCCTTTTTTTTTCAGTATGTCGTTATAAAAGAATGCAACGTAGAAACCGATAAGAAGGAAGAAAAATGCGCAATTAGGCATGTACTAGCAGCTTCATTTCTATATGATGCAGTCTTTCTGAGCGGAGATAGTAAGTTGCTATTTAAAAAAGCTCAAACACTCGGAGAACGTGGCATCGTCGCCACGCACTGTGCAGGAAACATCAGGGTATAGGTAATATCTATATACTGTATTTTTTCGATATGTGGATAACATTTTGCTGCAGTTATGAAAAATAAAGCGGTAAGTCTAAAGACTAGATGAAGTCATAACTTAGTTTTTGAATGTACATCAAACTTTTCGAACAGACATTACTAGGTCTTCTTTATGAAACTATTCGCGCGTATTGCTTTCCTAATAGCGGCAGTTGATATCAGCGCAGAGCATCTGAGCTTTCGCTGTCCCGTTTAGAACTCGCACAGGGAAAAAAAAGCAAGGGCTCACAATAGCATACAAACCGTATTTAGCTTCAGAATTGAAGCGATTCTGCACTATTTCACTTTGGTTTGATTGCAGGTCAGTATTTTTCTACATGCCAGTGGCTAGCATTTTAGGGTGACGCTGAATAATATGCATGCCCAAAGTAGTTTACACGATAGTTCCAACTAATGAAACAATGCCACCATTATAGTGGCACCAATGCCACATTATCTTTAAACGGCTGCTTACTGATTACCTCAAACTCTAACCTTATAATGACCGTACTGTGTTTTCCTTCTTTCGCTTTTTCTTTTTTTCTTTTTTCTTTTTTTCTTGCTTTTGCATTGTATTCGGTGTGCCGCGAAGTTTTTCCTTTTTTTTGTGTGTTCCTTTTTTCTTTTAGTTGTGTTCTCAAATGAAATCCACAGGCTGTAGAAAATTGTAACCATGTCTATATTCATATTCTTACCTCCTGTAACCCCCCCCCTTACGTAATACCCCGACAGGGGTCCTTAAGGGAAAATAAATGATGATGATAGTCATCCCGAGATAGAATTTAACTTCTTAAATAAGGTATTTTTTATCTTTTATTCTGGAAGACATGACTGAAAAAAACAATAATGGTGAGAAAGTACGGCCGCTATATTACAGAAAGCTGGCTCCTTTCACGGCAGCACAACTACTCACTGCGATTATGTAATGAAGTTTGTACCTTTATTTATTGATCTTAGTTATCTGCTTGAGCGATGGTGATTGTCATAATTCACTTTTACCGATTACTTGCTATATATTCGCAATGGCAGCTGAGTGCCAGTTTTTCTCAAACCTGTACTTTATGAACACAGTCTGCTTTACACGAATGGATACAAAATTGGAGGACGCTGAAGCTTCGCCTTTAAGAGTGGAACGCGATAGCGTTATCGAGCTCCGTTCGCATAACATTTTTGAGTATGAGTATGCTTCACAACGTGGGAAACCCAGCTTACAAAGACCAAGCTTACACTGATCCCCAAAGTCGGCTTCACTTTTAAACACAAATGCATTGCTGGGAAGACATTGTTTACAGGGGCGATTTGAGCCGTCTTGTATCAAGATGTGGAGGCCTTAAGACTTTTTATTGCGATAGCAATTATATGGACACTCAAAAGCAGATTTCTGCCGTCGGCGTCGCCGTCGCCGTCGGCGTCGCCGTCGCCGTGAGGTTCCGTATGACGTCATTTGGAGATGAAATCGTCGCCGCGCGCCGAACGCTGTATGTGCGAGTGAAAGGGCGCGAGGGGCGCGTCTTTCACGGGGAGTGAACGCACGGCGGAGAACAAACGCGCGTTCTGCGCCGTGCTCGCTTAAGGGCTGCAGAAGTAGGCGTCTCTTTTCTCCTTTACAATCACCATATATGTAGAGCAAACGCGCCTTCTTCGGACGCGCGAGAGGCCGTGGGGGAGGGGGAGGGAAGGGAGGCGACGTTTAGCTGCGGCACCAAGTGCCTATTTATATCAGAGGCTCCAGCAACAGTCACCAACGCCGCACGCATTTTGAGCTAACGCGGGCAAAACGCCGATGGCGTCGACAACAGTTCTGCGTGTTGTTGCTACCAAAGCCGCTCACCTTACTTCGTATGACATTGCTGTGTTGCTATCGCATTCATTGCTTCGCCCTTAGGGCGAAACTGTGACATTTTTTTATTGTTTTACTAAATGTTTGCTGTTGCCCCGAGACGCGCGCGTGTCCAAAATTCCGAAAGACTCGGTCTTTGAACATTTCCCTCAATGTTGCCTAGAACCAAAGTACAGCGAAACATCATCAGAATTGGAGGACGCTTAAGCTTCGCCTTTAAGAGTGGAATGCGTCAGCATTAAAAGATCCCTCGCTGCTTATCAGGATTTTTTCTCGTATATTTAAATTACAATCATATGCCATCAGGCCTGTAGGTTGTGGTTAAGTCGTACTTTATGATTTTTCTGACGGATTTTACTTTGAGAAATTCAATTTTTGTTCACTAACGCCTCGCGCCACGCGGAGGGCCTCTGTGGGCGGGGTGGTTCGGGATGATGTGGTTCGGTATGATTATTTCCGCCAGACGCCGATGCTTAACGCCGATGCCGAAGCCGACACCCACGCCGGATTATCTGCGACACGGGGCCCTTAACGCTGTCGCGTCAAAAGTAGTAGAAAGCAAACAAGCGGTGCTTTATTCCCTTTATGCTCTTGGGAATATTTCACCAAATTACTCCTGGGAACATTTACATAAATTGACTCGATGGATAATTCCTACTGCTACTAATATTGGGCGGGAATTCCGGAAATTTTTATTCTCACATTTTATTTCTTATGTCAAAGGTCCACTGAAAATTCTGCTTGCCCTCATTTTATTGTTTTCACATGACAACAACAGCAAAACTGGTGCATTTATGTTCTTTCATCATTCGCCTTAACGTTACCATCGGATAAGTAATTCCCATGCATAATGTTAAAAAAAAGTGGCTTGTGGTGTGGAGGCAGAAAGAAATAGCGGGTAAGAGAATGGCAAACCCATAATACCACTGCCAAAAATATTGCCCTTAAGTAACACTTGTACTACGCAAGCAGAATCAATAAACCAAAACCCTTCTCCTCCATCAGCCTTTGGTAACTAGAATGTCGAAGGCAGCTGGATAAAAATTTCACCTTGAGTTTTACGACACACTTCTCATGAGGTTATTGATGGCCTTCTCGCCTGTGTACTTACATTAGGACGTCATGAATTCAATCTTTTTCAGGCCTGGCCGTTTCGTGGTAGGGTGGTTGATCTTGATGAAACAGGTGTATGAGGTTTTGCTTCTCAGGTTTTGAATGTGCAGGAAGCACCCATCATTGCTGTTGCGGTAGCAGCGTGTTTTTTCTTTGTAGCCAGGACCGAGTACCGTTGCCTCGCAGTCATCTCTATCGCAGCTGCCTTTTTTAGGCATGCGTATCTTTATGATGCAAGAAGTCTCACTCAAGTAGCTTGCGTCGAAGATGAAACCGGTGAGGTCTGTGAAAAACATAAAATGTCGTAAACAATGGGAAAATGTCATAACAGAAAACATACTCAGAAAAAGGTTACTTTTGAATCGAACGTGTACAGGAATGTGTTAGGTTCCAATTGCGAGTAAGGCAATCATGTCAATTAGTGTCTGGGAAAGCACACCCAGTGCACTAACTGTAACGCAAGGTATAGAGACATCTCATACGGATAACCACTTCTCATTTCGGCCTCGCCAAAAGTACCAGCCAGTCAAAGGAGTTTCGGCCTTGTGAGAACTACTCCGAGAAAATCCAGGTGTCTTCAAAGTCATTTATCGCCTCCTTACAACAAAAACATTGTTTTTCATATAAAAACGTTTATTAAGTTGATTTCATCCGCTGTAATTGTAAATGTATTTCTAATTATTATACAGGAATCTTGATAGTGCCGAAAATATCTGTGCCTGCTCTTTGGCGCTGATACTGCTGAATAAGGTGTAATAATCACGCGCTGGCAAAATAACGATTTTACCAATAATACCTTTGGCAGACCTGGTGTTGCATGGGAAAACACAAAATTGCGTCCTCCTTTATTGCGAGGCAGGAGTTTCAATTTTGACCAACATTTCTTGGGCACAGTTGACTTTGCTTTAGCGTTTTATTGCAGCCCGTGGAATAAAGTGCCCCTTCTGTACCGTTTCCGTACCATGCGTCCCACTTGTAAACAACTTCAGTATGTAAATATGTTATCGCACTCTGGCTTCTGACGTTGGAGACGATGCCAGTAGTGCCACCGTATATTCAACGAGCAGTACTTGCATCGGAGAACACGAAACACACACACACACACACACACACACACACACACACACACACACACACATATATATATATATATATATATATATGTATATGTATATATCAGTGAAGTAAAGAGTAACCGGAGCAGGCACAGCAGTAGTTCAAAAAATTGAAGCACGTAGGAAAAACATAACAAGACTTTACTGACGTTTCGGCCGGGGTCCGGCCTTCATCAAGAGTGCGTGTACAAGCATACAGAGCTCAATTTATACCTTTTTGCCGTAAGGGTGAAAAGAGACAAGAAAAAAATATACAAAGTGAAAAAAAATAAATACAATGTAAAAAAGAATACAACGAACACGTAAATGGAAAACTGGGCGTGCACAGAGTGGAATTATTTAAAAAAAGTGAATACAACAAGGCTGTGAAAACATATAAACAAACATATATATAGATTACATACATATATATACATACATATATATATATATATATATATATATATATATATATATATATATAGATTACAAACATATAATGAAATATATGTTATGCATCTAGGTGTTTCTTGCCTGAAACCAACCATGTCACAATGTTAGCAGGACCACGCGAGAGCTTGACTCTCTAATGGGCACCATTATGAACAACGATAGTACTCTGGTAGCGCCATGGCGAAATTCAGGCTTGTACCATCCCGAGTATGGGTCATATTGTCACGTAGTAGTGACGATGAAGCAAACAGTCGTAAAACTGTGAATGACGAAACTGATTCTTTATTGGGCGAACCTGTGCCCACAAAAGCAAGTTACACTTGAAGCACAACGATAGCGGCGAACACAGTCGGCGATCGTCGAAATCTGATCAGCGGCGAAACGCGTCGGCTTTTATACCTGAGTCATCGAAGGTTCCAGATTAATACCTGATGCCCGCGTGTCTTCCAGAAAGTTCTAGACAATTCGCGTCGCTCATACAATCAGATTACATGGGCGTCGGTGACCACAGACGACGGATAGAAGCATTGATAACGTCCGAGAAGCTTCCAATGCAGGCGCGTCCTGCGCGGAGCGATAACGTTTAACATTTGTCAGCCGGTGTTGAAAGCGGCCACCGGTGAAAGATAAACATGTGTACGTGTCAATACCCTCCCCTTAAAAAGCATCGTCCCGATGCTACAAACAAAAGCGAAAACAAAACCATGCGTAATAAACAAAATAACAAAAAAAACAATAACAAAGTAACAAAGTACCTAAGTTTGTCAGCGGGCGTAGAAAGGCTTAAGACGCACCACGTGGATAACTTCAGGTCGTGCCCGGCGCTGCTGTGATTGCGAAATGCCGTCTGGCACGACCTCATAGTCCAGTGCGCCAATACGTCGGGTGATCTTATATGGTCCGAAATAGCGACGTAACAGCTTCTCGCTAAGTCCTCGTCGGCGTATCGGAGTCCAGACCCAAACACGGTCACCGGGCTGGTACTCGACGTAGCGTCGTCGAAGGTTGTAGTGTCGGCTGTCGGTCCTCTGCTGGTTCTTGATGCGCAGTCGGGCGAGCTGTCGACCTTCTTCGGCACGCTGCAAATAGGTGGCAACGTCGAGATTTTCTTCGTCGGTGACGTCCGGTAGCATGGCGTCAAGCGTCGTTGCCGGGTTCCTTCCGTAGACCAGGTTGAACGGCGCCATGTGCGTCGTTTCTTGCACGGCCGTGTTGTATGCGAAGGTCACGTACGGAAGGATGGCATCCCACGTCTTATGTTCGACGTCGACGTACATTGCCAGCATGTCGGCGATGGTCTTATTTAGGCGCTCGGTGAGGCCATTCGTCTGCGGGTGGTAGGCGGTGGTCCGGCGATGGCTTGTGTGGCTGTATCGCAGGATGGCTTGAGTTAGTTCTGCCGTAAAGGCAGTACCTCTGTCGGTGATGAGGACTTCTGGGGCACCGTGACGCAGGAGGATGTTCTCAACGAAGAATCGGGCTACCTCGGCAGCACTGCCTTTGGGCAAGGCTTTTGTTTCGGCGTAGCGGGTGAGGTAGTCCGTAGCTACGACGATCCATTTATTCCCGGACGTCGACGTCGGAAAAGGCCCCAGTAAGTCCATCCCAATCTGCTGGAACGGTCGGCGAGGTGGCTCGATCGGCTGTAGAAGTCCGGCTGGCCTTGTCGGCGGTGTTTTGCGTCGCTGACAGTCTCGGCATGTCCTTACGTAATGGGCGACGTCGGCAGAGAGGCGAGGCCAGTAGTATTTTTCTTGTATCCTCGCGAGCGTGCGGGAAAAACCGAGGTGTCCAGCCGTTGGGTCGTCATGGAGAGCTTGCAGAACCTCTGGACGCAATGCTGAGGGTACCACGAGGAGGTAGTTGGCTCGGAGAGGCGAGAAGTTCTTCTTTAGGAGAATGTCGTTTTGCAAGAAAAACGACGCCAATCCTCGCCTGAACACCTTCGGCACAGTGACGGTCTTGCCTTCCAGGTAGTCTACAAGGTTCCTTAGTTCCGGGTCGGCTCGCTGTTGTTCGGCGAATTCGTCGGCACTGATGGGTCCCAAGAAAGTGTCGTCATCCTGGTCATCCTGTGGCGGCGGTTCGACGGGGGCGCGAGACAAGCAGTCGGCGTCAGAGTGCTTTCGCCCGGACTTGTAAACGACGGTGATGTCGAATGCTTGAAGTCTCAGACTCCATCGTGCGAGGCGACCTGAAGGATCCTTCAAGTTAGCTAGCCAACACAAGGCGTGGTGGTCGCTCACAACTTTGAAGGGCCTGCCATAGAGGTAGGGGCGAAACTTTGATGTAGCCCAGATGATGGCGAGGCACTCCTTTTCTGTTGTGGAATAATTTGATTCCGCCTTCGATAGCGACCGGCTAGCGTAACTTACAACCCTTTCTAGTCCGTCAGTCCTCTGCACAAGCACGGCGCCGAGTCCTACGCTGCTTGCGTCGGTGTGGACTTCGGTATCGGCGTTTTCGTCGAAATGCGCAAGGATGGGCGGCGATTGTAGGCGTCGCTTCAGTTCTTCAAATGCTTCGATTTGCGGCGTCTCCCACTTGAACTCGACGTCGGCCTTCGTGAGGTACGTCAGTGGCTCGGCGATCCGTGAAAAATCCTTGACGAAGCGCCTGTAATAGGCGCACAGGCCAAGAAATCTACGCACTGCCTTCTTGTCGGCGGGCGGAGGAAAGTCAGTGATGGCCGCCGTTTTCTGTGGGTCAGGGCACACTCCAGACTTGTTGATGATATGGCCCAAAAACAAGAGCTCCTCGTATGCGAAGCGGCACTTTTCTGGCTTCAACGTGAGTCCGGAGGTCTTGATAGCTTGAAGAACTGTTTCAAGGCGCCGCAGGTGTTCTTCGAAGCTTGAGGCAAACACAACGACGTCGTCCAAATACACGAGGCAAGTCTGCCACTTCAAGCCTGCCAGTACTGTATCCATGACGCGTTGGAAAGTCGCAGGTGCCGAGCAAAGACCAAACGGCATGACCTTGAACTCGAACAGTCCGTCTGGTGTTATAAAGGCAGTCTTCTCCCGGTCCCTCTCGTCGACTTCGATTTGCCAGTAGCCGGTTTTAAGGTCCATCGACGAAAAATACTTTGCGTTGTAGAGTCGATCCAAGGCGTCGTCAATCCGTGGGAGGGGGTATACGTCCTTCTTCGTGATCTTGTTGAGGCGACGATAATCGACGCAGAAACGTAGGGTTCCATCCTTCTTCTTCACTAACACCACGGGGGACGCCCACGGACTCTTGGACGGCTGGATGATGTCGTCGCGTAGCATTTCGTCGACTTGTTGCCTTATGGCCTCGCGTTCGCGCGCCGAAACTCGGTATGGGCTCTGACGGAGTGGGCGGACATTTTCGTCGGTTATGATGCGGTGCTTGGCGACAGGGGTTTGTCGAACTTTTGATGACGACGAGAAGCAGTCCTTGTATTGCAGGAGCAGAGCTTTTAGTTGTTCTTTCTTATGCCTGGAAAGGTTCTGATTGACGTCGAAAGTTGGCTCAGGTATTATAGTCGTCGTTGCAGGTGCACTTGAATCCGTGAAGGCGAAAGCACTGCCGGCTTGTACTATTTCGTCGATGTAGGCGACCGTGGTGCCTTTGTTAATGTGCTTGTATTCAGGGCTGAAGTTCGTGAGCATCACCCTTGCTTTCCCTGCACGTAGCTCAGCTATGCCTCTAGCGACGCAAATTTCACGGTCGAGCAGTAGGTGATGATCGCCCTCGATGATGCCCTCCATGTCTGCAGGCACTTCGGTACCGACGGAAATCATTACGCTGGAGCGAGGCGGAATGCTGACTTGTTCTTCAAGCACATTCAAGGCATGGTAACTTATGCTTGTATCCGGTGGTAGCGCGTTGTGCGTTGAAAGCGTTATCGACTTGGATCTTAAGTCGATGACTGCACCGTATTGGTTTAGAAAGTCCATGCCTAGGATGACATCCCTGGAGCAGTGCTGCAGGATTACGAAGCTCGCCGGGTAAGTGCGGTTGTTTACCGTGACTCGGGCTGTGCAGATTCCAGCCGGCGTTATTAGGTGGCCTCCAGCTGTCCGGATATCAGGTCCTTGCCAGGCCGTCTTCACCTTCTTTAACTTGGCGGCGAACGCGCCACTGAAGACGGAATAGTCGGCGCCAGTGTCGACGAGAGCAGTGACGTTATGACCATCGATGAGCACGTCTAAGTCGGTAGATCGTCGTCTAGCATTACGGTTAAGTCGTGGCGTCGGATCACGGCTGCGTCGGCTTGCTCCGCTGCTGCTACGTCGCGTCGGCCGGTCTTCTTGCGGCGGCGAAGTGCTGTCAAGGCTGTTGCTAGGCGGCGTGCTGATATCTCGTCGTAATGATTCGCGAATCGTCGTCGTCGTCGGCGGAGGATCTTCGGCAATGCGTCGTACAGCAACCGCACCTCCATCGGCTGCTGCCTTTAGTTTCCCGGGTAAGGGCTCGGAGATCGGCCCCGGGTGGGACCGGTGCACTGACGGCGATGCGGCGAGATGTAGCGGCCTGGTGACGGCGAGCGTGAGGGTCGTCGGGGTTGCCACTGGGCTCCGGCGAGGTAGTCGGCAATGTCGCGCGGTCGTTCACCCCGCACTGGACGCGGCGCGTTGACGGCGAACCCTCGTAGGCCCATCTCGCGGTATGGGCATCGGCGGTAGACATGGCCGGCTTCCCCGCAGTGATAGCAGAGCGGGCGGTGGTCGGGAGCGCGCCAAATGTCCGTTTTTCTCGGGTAGCTGCGCTGGGCGACGGGCGGGCGTGCTGGCTGCGGCGGCGGCGCTGGGCGACGGAATTGCGGCGTTACGGGGCCCTGGCGCGAGCGCGGAGGGGGGCCTTGACGACGGACGACGGCGGCGTATGTCATCGCTTCGGGCTGGGGTTGCGGCGATTCGGGAAGTCCTAGCGATTGCTGGATTTCCTCCCGCACGATATCGGCGATGGAAGCAACTTGAGGCTGCGACGACGGTAGCAACTTCCGCAGCTCTTCGCGTACTATCGCCCTGATGGTGTCTCGTATGTCGTCGGAAAGTCCTTGGACTTCGGCGTAGTGTGGCGTCGAACGGCGATTGTATTGCCGGTTGCGCATGTCCAGTGCTTTCTCGATCGTCGTAGCCTCCGAGAGAAAGTCTTGGACTGTTGTTGGTGGATTCCGTACCAGTCCGGCGAATAGCTCCTGCTTAACTCCCCGCATGAGCAAGCGAACTTTCTTGTCTTCGGGCATAGCTGGATCGGCGTGCCGGAACAATCGAGTCATTTCTTCAGTGTACATACCGATGCTCTCATTCGGGAGCTGTACACGGTTTTCCAGCAAGGCTGCAGCTCTTTGTTTACGGACGACGCTCGTGAAGGTGTCCAGGAAGGCGGCTCGGAAGAGGTCCCAGGTTGTTAGTGAACGTTCCCTATTCTCGAACCAGGTTCTGGCGCCGTCTTCAAGAGAGAAGTAAACATGGCGCAGCTTTTCGTCGCAGTCCCACTTGTTGAACGTAGCGACCCGGTCGTATGCCTCCAGCCAGCTTTCGGCGTCTTCACATGGCGAACCGCGGAAAGTCGGCGGCTCCCTGGATTGTTGCATCACGACCGCAGATGTTGTCACAGGGGCTGTCATGGTAGCTGCTGCCGAGGTCATGACTTTTGTCCTCTTGGTCTTCTCAGGTAGGGGTTCGTACTCCGGTGGCAGGTTCAGTAGCCTGCGACTAGCTCGCTGGTCGGGGTAGGCGTCGACGTCTTCTAGACGGTGTGGGCTTGGCTCACGGCTGGACGGGGGGGTCCGGTACAAGGACATAAAAGCACCTCCACCAGATGTCACGTAGTAGTGACGATGAAGCAAACAGTCGTAAAACTGTGAATGACGAAACTGATTCTTTATTGGGCGAACCTGTGCCCACAAAAGCAAGTTACACTTGAAGCACAACGATAGCGGCGAACACAGTCGGCGATCGTCGAAATCTGATCAGCGGCGAAACGCGTCGGCTTTTATACCTGAGTCATCGAAGGTTCCAGATTAATACCTGATGCCCGCGTGTCTTCCAGAAAGTTCTAGACAATTCGCGTCGCTCATACAATCAGATTACATGGGCGTCGGTGACCACAGACGACGGATAGAAGCATTGATAACGTCCGAGAAGCTTCCAATGCAGGCGCGTCCTGCGCGGAGCGATAACGTTTAACATTTGTCAGCCGGTGTTGAAAGCGGCCACCGGTGAAAGATAAACATGTGTACGTGTCAATATGAAGCCGTCGTTGCAAACATAAAAACGAGGGGCAAATTGAAGTGTAGAACTTTTGTGTTCTTAATAAACTGAACAGAAAGAATGATTGTGTGTTGGCCCAGAAGGCATCTGAACTGACGAAACTGACGAGCTAACGAAATATTCTGTTTGTTTATTTTTTTTCTAATAAGGAAAGGAAAAAGAAAGAAGAAAGAAGTGTTTAGTACATGCTTGTACGCAGTTCGATTTATAAAAAAAGTTCTGTTATTCTGAAAAAGCTGAGTGAATACATTCCTTCTCAAACTACATACTTCTTTCTAATGTAAACATTAATGAGGGGCAAGGCGCTACTTTCGCATAGTTCAGTTGCAGCCAATCCACCCGTCGTGGTAGCTCAGTGGTTATGGGCAGATTCTACTGCGCAGGTGATCACAGCTTTAATTTCTCTTATGCTAACGTAATGCGATTTGGATTGAACCTAAACCAGAGGTGGCATAAATTATTCTGACTAACATGCAAGTGCAGTAAGTGAATGAAGTGTGAGGGTTTTCGGGGTGCTTACTAAAGACAGCCTGTACCTTACTTTTTCCCGCGTTATATAAGACGCTTGCAAATTCTATCCGCTGCCTCATGAAAGCGAAGATGGCAGCAATTTCATATTTGCAGGAAATGTGGGAACACAATGGGTGACGCTTTCCCAGACTTGATGTGTGTAAGTCAATTACAGCCTTTACAATGAACTACAAATCCTAATGTCTCAAAGCTATAGGACAGTGCTTTAGGAGCCCCGCACGACGTTCTTCCATTGCCTAGAAAAACTTTCTACATTCCAGAAAGCTAGCCTCTTGCTGGAATAAGGAGGTGTATTATGTGCATTCTGGGTCCAAAGTTTGAAAAGTGCCAATTACTACAGCTTTTCGAAGAATTGCTTTAAACAAGAGCTTCGAGAAAGTATTACTACCATTATCAGGAGTGTTTCCAACTGTCCATCTCCGTCAGACCAAGCTATGCTTTACGGGATTGGCGTGCATTTTCGATGTAATAGGGCGCGAAAGTTTAATATTCCGGACCTGATTATGGGCTTAGAAACAATTACTGAATCCACTACATATTACAAGATTTGTATCAGGATTCACTGGTGTTACCGGTGACTAAAATGATGCAAGGTGTTTATGATTGGTGAACATAGGAGCCCAGTTATAGGAAATGGCTAGCGAAAAATCAGTGTGTTGCTCAACTGCTTAGTAATTAGCGCATGGTAGCACTCCGCAGCATTACAAATGTGTTTTACGAATGGCACAGAATTTCGCCCGTCATACGGCGAGAAGCATTACTGCCATGGAGCTCAAATTTGTAGAAAATAGTGCGAACATTACAGCAATGTGCAGGTAGCCCTATGCGGATGAAGCACGGAATTTGCGGAAGATTGGCTAGCCAAGTGCTCATTAACGTTGCATGCGACCAGCAACATTGAGGGCAATAAAATGTGTGGCTATTGTTGCATGCAACTGGAACTCCTAAAGCAACTGCTAAAACGAAACAGCCTTGCTTGAAAGTAAACTGTGAATCTGCAAGTTTGCAAGTGTCTGCTATCCATCTTCTGCTAGTACGTCCAGGTTTCGAAGAGGAAGTCGTACGATGTCGTCATCTAAGCCCTACCTTATTTAGAGGCAGCTAGAAGCTAAGGGTCTTTCACTAAGTTTCCTGGAAAATAAGTCCCATGTCATTTATCGCGTGTAAACGGGAGCGCATGTTAAAAAAATCCGATTTTGTCATTAAAAAGCGGTAATTACGCAGTGGCAGATGCCCGGTTACCCAAGTCGTCTCTTAAAAACGTTTATTGAACAGTAGAACATACCTAGTGGCAAATTCCCGGCGAGCCAACTGTGCGTCAAGTTCACTGAGTAGCGGCACAGTCCAAGTGGCTCATACCCAGTGACACTAGTTGTTCCGATGGTTGACTTGGAACCTTGTTCACTTTGCACGTCAGCCCCATGCGCTACCCATTAGAGCATGAACTCCGCACTTACAGCGACCCAAGTTGGTGGGGTAAGGGGTTAAAGACACAGATAAGTAGATAGCGAGACAGATTGCCCACTGATATGCTTTCTGAGGCACCTTAATTTTCACTTCAGTTTTGTTGTCTCTAAGGCGACCACGGAAAATGTAATGCATTTTTTTTATTTTCTAGCTTTGATCACATGCCATTCGAAGAGGGCATACGGATATCAGCATTGCAGATATCTGTGAAAGACTCGGCTAGTTAACATAGCTTCCCTGTTCAGTAAACAATCGATCTATGGTGTAAAAGCCACCGCAAAATTCCAGGCTATAGTGGGCCATTGTTTCTTCAATTGGGCACTAGCCAAATGTGAGGTCTTCCATCTTAGGCATTAAGTGGGCTCTTTATGAATGTTAAGCGTGGTAGATGGCCAGTTATGCTTGTTAGCTAATGTATAGTATGTATTCTTAGCTGTTACTGCAAAACTAAAGTAAGAAAGGTCACCATGATACTGTTTATATGGAAAATATATTGAAGGACAGGCTGTTGGAACAAAAGGAAAGGAAATTCTGGCGCCAATGAATCAGAGTTGAACGCAGTGTGATGCCACGGCTGCTGCTTTTGATACGATATGAGCTGGCGCTGCAACGACGCCTACGATTTATCAGCACAGCATTCGGGCGGAAGTGAATCATAACGGGATGTTGTGTTCTATATTGTTTTGACGGATTATTTACAGTCACTGCTAGCGATGGCATACACGATGGCGTTGAAGAAGACTATTCCCGATATTTACACTAACTGCATGACTTACGATCCTTATGGTGCGGCGGGAGTGCAAATGATACAACATGGTTTGTAGAAGGTTGATATTTTGATGTACTTTTGGATGTGGATCCAAAGTGCACAGAAATAGGTAGCATATGTGCATGTTTAGTTCACTTTCCGGGGATGAAAATGACTGTTACGTTAGAAAGCTGAGTGGCCTTGTTACCTAAGACATTATATTATAATCACAAAGTCAATTTTAAATGTAGGAGTAGCCGTTACATTCGCGTAGTTCACTTGCGACCAGGCCAGCCATCCTGCTTGGTAAGTAGTTAAGTGCGGATATTACTGAGTACGTGGACGTAGCTTCCTTTACTCTTATGCAAGCGTACCACGATTTGTGTTGAAAATAAAGGCCAGGTGGTATAATTTGTTTTACCTGACACTAGCAGTAAGATTTGAAGTTTAAGGGTTACTTGGGACGAGATAACAATCGCTAGAACCTAGTTTATTGCCTGTTTAGAGGTTATATAGTAAACGTTTACAAAAATTCTTCCTGGTCCCTGGAGAACAAAAGTTAGCAATTCTGCGGTACCACGGTACCACTCCGGGCATGTTATGGTTTCGCCTACCTAAACTCTCAAGTACGTAGGTTGATTGCAGTCTGTATAACAAATTACTTATTTAAGTGTTTGAAAGATTTTGAAGCGCAGTTTGAGAACCACGCATGAAGTTTGCCTTGAGCGAAAAAAAAAAACTTCCTGTAAAGTTGATGTTTTGCGAGGATAGAGGGGCATTTTATTACGATGTGCGCGAAAAATGTTAAAACCGTCGGCTAAATAGAGCTGATGCAAAGAGTCAATTCAAATAGTGCTTGAAAGTGTTACACGTCCATTATCAGTTCTTTTACCGTTTCAACAAGTTTACATTTTGTGAAACTGGGGAATATGCAGCGCGTAATGAGTGCCTACACGTTAAAGGAATTTTGAAACACTTAACCAACCTAACCAATTATAGAAAACCCGCCGTAGTTGCTCAGTGGCTGTGGTGTTGGGCTGCTAAGTACGAGGTCGCGGGATGGAATTCCGGCCACGGCGGCTGCATATCGATGGGGGCGAAATGTCAAAACACCCGCATACTTAGGTTTAGGTGCATGCTAAAGTACCCCAGGTAGTACAAATTATTGCGGAGTCACCCACTACGGCGTGCCTAATAATCAGATCGTGGTTTTGGCACGTAAAACCCCATAATAAATTAAATTAAATTATGGAACGGCCCCACTATCAAAGAACCTCACCTCCGGAATCTCCTGCCGCAAACATTTTTGAATCCTTGAAATATAAGACAATGGTTCTCCACTAGAAAAGTAAAAAGATACCGATCAAGAAAGGGGTCAGACAAGGAGGCAATCTCTCCAATGCTAGTCAATGCATGCTTAGAAGTATGCAAGATCTTAGACTAGGAAGGCTTAGGAGTGAGGATCAACGGCGAATATCTCACCAACCTTCGGTTTGCAGATGAAATTGTCGTATTCAATAACAATGGAACGAATTGCAATGAATGACCGAGGATCTTATTCGAGAATGTGTAAGAGTGGGGTTGAAGCTTAGTATGCAAAAGACAAACGTAATGTTCAAAAGCCTGGCAAGGGCACAAGAATTTAGTAACGCCACTCAACCTCTTGAGTCTGTAAAGGAGTACGTCTATCTAGGTCAATTACTCACAGGGGACCCTGCTCATGGGAAAGAAATCTTCCGAAGAATAAGATTGAGTTCGAGTGCATATGGCAGGCATTGCCAAATCAGGACTGCGAGCTGTCATAGAAAAGAAAGTTTACAATCACTGCATTCTACCGGTGCTAACATATGAAGCAGAATCTTGGAGGCTAACAAAGATGCTCGAGAACAAGTAAGGACAGCACAAATAGTGATGGAACGAGAAATGTTAGGCCTAACGTTAAGAGACAGAAAGAGAGTGGCGTAGATCAGAGAACAAACAGGGATAACCGATATTCTAGCCCACATTAAGCGAAAAAAATGGAGCTGGGCTGGCCATGTAATGCGTAGGATAGATAACCGGTGCACCATTAGAGTTTCAGAATGCATACCAAGAGAAGGGAAGCGCAGTCGAGGACGGCAGGAAACTAGGTGGGGTGATGAAGTTAGGAAATTCACAGGCGCAAGTTGGAATCAGCTAGCGCAAGACAGGTGTAATTTGAGATCACAGAGAGTGGCCTTCCTCCTGCAGTGGACATATATATAGGCTGATTATGATGATGATGATCGCAACGATGAGCGGCTTTCTCTCTCTCCTTTTGCTTTCACTTGCACGCTGGAAGGTACACAGGGGAAGTAGCAATGGGCCAAACCCATCCAAATATAGAGCGCCTGGCTGGTGAGAGGGCTCACGGCGGCAGTCCATGGCGGCTGTGATATTTACGGTACGCAGCATGTCACTCTTATCTCAGAGGCCACGCGCAGCAGAAGCAGCTACGGGCAACTGCGGTGTGTACACGAGCAGTGCAAAGATCGAATGCTTTTATCGTCTGTTTCAGGTCAAAGACATATATGTATATTATCTATGTAACTCAAAATTTGAAAGAAAAGTATTACTGAGATTGTTGTCGCAGTCACTGAAATCCGGCATCAACATTTGCTGGTCTTGGCTGCTTGCGACGTAACTGCACGACGAGGCTGCACTGTTTTTGAAACGGATATTGTTGAGTCCCTGTTGCATGCAGTACACTAATATTTGGCTCACATGTTCACGGGAGCCTCGTTTAAGGATTGTGGTCAGAAAGTGTTTCAGAGCTTCTTTATTAATTGCGGTCTAATTATGACTTTGCAAATAATTACTGAAGCCTTGTTTTAACCTTAATTTCATGCGTTTCGCTATCTACGTATCAGGTCTCACCAGTGTATTTCATAGAGAAATATACTTTTCATTTGGTCAAGGCAAAGTACCATTTATGGATAATGTGTGGGCTAAGTTTCTAAGATTGTTGCTGAATAAATTGTGCATTCATGTGCTCCGGAATGTATACGTATACTTCAGAAACGATGCCGAAGTAGGAAACCATACTGGAAAACTATCACTGCTGCGCAAATCATACTAGGCGAATATGTACGGACAATAAAACTAAAAGGTGGGCGTAAAATAAGTATGTGAAGGTAAAGGGCACCTTTTGTTGGAAATTGCCAGTCATGCACTAAAAAATGCGTTTTGTGACCAACGTTGCCATTGACTGAGTCGTGGGGGCCATTGTTTACGAAGCTGTCGGGGTTTTATTGCATGCAACTGGAAATTGCTAGTTCCAGTGATCGAAAAACAAAACTTCATTTGCAAGTGAAGCGGCTGTGAATTGACAAGGCGCCGTCTTCTGAATATTATTTACCAGTATTTTAGAGAGAAGCGAAAGTCGTACGAAGTTGTCATCTAAGAAGTGCCACATTCAGACACGGTTGGCAGCTAACTGACAGTCACTACAATATTTCAGACAAAAGCGACGCGTAATTTATTGAGCCTAAACGGGAGTTGTCATAACAAGGCTCCATAACACGGTGCAAGAGTTACATGAGCTTCGACAAAAATATAGATCTGCCAGTAACATGGATCTAATAAAGTAACACACAGATATGACAATTCGTATCTCCTGTCTGTGTCTCTTGGTGAGTCCAGTGCTAATACAAAGCCCTCGGCACCACAACACACGGCTTCCAGCCTCATATATACCGCAAGATTATCCGAAGTCTCTCGCCATTTGCGAAATGATTCTGCCTAATCACATTTCTCAAGGCACAGGCTACCACAGAACCGCCTATTCCCAACTTCCCGCTCCTCCAACCACTTGAAATGCTTCGTTTTCAGAGGATCGAGTGCTTGGTGCAGTCTCCTTACCAACGTCATGCCGATCTCGGACTCCAGCAAATTTTAAGTAAATATGAACCATTGCCTGGTGTCACTTTATTCGCCCACCTCATATGTAGTATGTCTGATAGAGGAACTCGAGAATAATAAACGAAGAAGTAAAGAAGTAGGATAAACAAATAAATAAATAAATAGATATACAAATTATAAATAAATGTATAAATTAATTGCGTTTCCGCAATTACAGCCTTCATATCTACAACCGCTACAACAACATACCACTTTTTCCTTTCGCCACCATATCTCTTCTCGACGGGGCTTTATTGGCTCAAACATTTAGGCCGACTGCTTCCTTGTCTACTTCCGCAGGCAAGCCCTTATCGACTCCCAACTTATTTCGCTTCACTGCAGACGTCCCTTTGGCAAGCACATACGCCAGACTGCAGACTTGATGCTGCTTCTGCTACCATCTCACTCAGAGGTATGTATTGTAGACTTTAT
Source organism: Dermacentor silvarum (assembly GCF_013339745.2). Taxonomy (NCBI): domain Eukaryota; kingdom Metazoa; phylum Arthropoda; class Arachnida; order Ixodida; family Ixodidae; genus Dermacentor; species Dermacentor silvarum. Next base: position 103,866,288 of record NC_051162.1, on the reverse strand, counting down.
TAGGACACAAGGATATACTTTCAAATACACATAGCAGGCTCCTGCTGGTAAAATCTGAGGCAGTTATCAGGTTCTCAATTTGTCTTGGAAGCTTCGGTTTTCGTTTCTAATTTCGAAGCATTTTAGGCGACTTCAATCCAATTTTCTGCAGCGACTATCTCGCGTGTATCTTGTCATATAGATTGTGGAGTCTAAAAATATGGGCCTATTTCAGAGGTAGTGCAGTGAAAAAATGTTGATCGATCCCGAATGTAGTGGAGACTAGAAATGGTGACCGATCCCAAAGCTAGTGATGTCTAGAAATAAGGGTGGTTCCCATGGGCCTGTGCCTCTGGGTATGTGTGGCTCTTCAACTAAGCTTTTTGACGCGAACTTGTGTATGTGCCACTTGAAACACTGGGTATTTGTCAATGAGTGTGCGACATTCTTCAATGAACCTCTTTAAGTTTCATTGCAAAACCATCAGATTTCAAAACGCAGCAAGACCATCATTTCTTCGCTGCAGAACTGTTATATGATTCAAAGCAACTATTTCTAGGAATGTTGTGTCGCTGCACTGCTTCATTGCTAATCGCATTAAAGTCGACTTTCGTTGTGAGATGGCTCCTGCCGGAATTTTACTGCGATAGCGTTAAGGGCGCCGTGTCGCAGAAAATCAGATGTCGGAGTTGTCCACTGCTGCTGAAGTTGGATTACCACTGAAGCAGTTTAGCACACGACATAGAGATGGCACAAAATTTAGATCAAAGGTATCGGCAATTTTTTTCCTTTGAGAGGAACCCTCCGCCTGACGACGACGTCAAATGCGTTGCCTAGCAACGCCTCGCCCCACTGCGCCGAGCCTCGCAACAGCTGCGGAAGCCGAGTCATGACGTCATCGCCCACGCCGCGTCACTTCACAGTAGCTGTGCCTAGCCATGACGTCACCACGCCGTGCGGACTGGTCGCCGCCGTGACTTCAGGGTCCCGCGGGGTAGATATAGCTCCGCGTCGCCGCCGCGTCGAAATCGCCGCGGGGGGGGAATGTGGCGACCGACGAAGATCGTCACTGCCGAGGAAGAGGAAGCGTGGCCCGAAAGACAGCGCGCCGCTACTCGTGAGCGGATGAAACGACTTCGGGCCGATCCAGAGTATCGCGCCGGCGAATCGGCAACTAAGCGACAGCGAATGGCAAAAGATCCAGAGTTTCGAGCCCGCGATAGCGAGCAAACCCGTTTGAGCAACCATAAGCGTGGATAATTTCCAGCGGCAAGTGCGGAGAGCCACGGGAGGTGCCGACAGATGGTTTGGCCGCGAGTTTCTGAACAGTGAGTCTGGACACAGTTGCCGAGACGGCGATAGGCTGTGGTTTGACACGAACTTGTCTACGCTTAGCTCCGTGCGCGACTGCGAAAAGCGAGAGACTGCGGTACGGATCGCACAAGAAGCGTTTCCCGACGAAGCTAGGTGGGGCCGCCAGCTTTCGCTGTTTGTCCAGTCTTCGCGCCACTAGTGCAAAACTGCCAAAGATTTTACGATCGGCCGTCGCAATCGGTGGCACACATTCGCGTGGAAGACTACTGCCACCTCGGCAAGCAGGAGGAAACTAGACACGCGCGTTGGGACCGCCAAGTCGTGAGAGCTGAAGGAAACTACGTACGCAAGCGCTTAGAACGACGACAAATAGGGGGCGGTGCGAGCGTACACATGGCAGATGGCGGTTGCACGGCGGCAAACATTTGAGAAACCCTTATTATCTACCAGAGAGTCTACTATCTTGAAAATGGTGCCTATTGATAACTAATCTTCTGGCAAGGCATATCCAAGTGATGATACGTGTAAGTATTTGCATAGAATGAAGCGATTTTGCATCAAATTTGGAAGGTGAGTTTTTGCACACACATATTTGTTGATGGACATCAAAAATTTACGGAACCCTAGCCATACGCAGGCTCGCTGTAATATCATCCGAAACCAGGCATCCCTAACCATGGACGCAGGCCCGCGGGTCTCCTAGGCGTTACCGAACTAACTGAATGTCTTAAAGTAATATGCGTAAAAAAACTCGTTCAGTACGACTTACACATAACCTATAGATATGATAGCGTCGGATAGTAATTTGAATATATGAGAAAACATAATTATGTTACGCAGGAAGTCAAACACAATCTCCCTTTCCAGCTGCCGTTTGAGGTTTGCCTTAGTGGCTGCTAGGGCATAAAGCGCTGCAGTGCGCGCTCAGCTCTTGATTGACGTAGGATGAATTCGGATCAATGATGATATCGCGTTCCACTGTTAAATGGCGCCGGGTCGCAGAAAATCTGATGTCGGGGTTGTCCGCTGCTGTGAAGTGGATTACCAGTGGAGCACTTTAGCACACGACATAGAGATAACACAAAATTTAGATCAAGGGTATGAGGAAATGTTTGGTTCTTTAGCGTCCTCCAAATGTTTTTGGTTGGCAAGGTTGGTCACTGTGAATGCATTTTATTACTTGATATATTAGGGCAATTACAAGGCAGATGCGATGACTAATCAAGGTATTCTTGTTTCCTTAGCAGGCCTAATTGTTGGCACCCTTTGCAACACCGAAATACACCCAACACATCCAGAAGTTTGCTCATCGCCATGGAAAATGACAAACCACCACCTTATGTTCAGTGTTCACCTGCAGACGCTACTGTCATGATGGTGGTGGCCGAGACAACACCGTCGCAAACATTACTGAACCCAGCACGCATATCCCGGTTCACGAAGAAGAATTCATTGAAAATTGTTGTTGCCATTTGCCTGATCGCCGTAGCGACTGCTTTGACACTGTTCTTATTTCTTAGGAACAAGGTGAGATAGTTATGTTCTTTAGGAATTTTACTGTTGTATAGAGAGAAAATACGAAACTAGGATTGAGCTGTTAGTCCATTTTGGTATGCTGTCTTCCTCATCAGGTCATGTTTTGATCCAGTTTCACAGTCGCAACAGGACGAAAATATAACTAAATATGGCGCCCCAATTGAAATCAACAATAATCTTTCACAACTTGACGTAACGCAGAGGGAATGAGAGAAGCTTTAGTGCGGGTCTGCGTATAAATTGTTTACCATTCGTGCTTCGGTTTTTTTAGCAGGTATATGTGTGAAGATGAGCGCTTTTGCTTTTCACACCTACGGCAAGGCGGGCGTTGCACTGTGAATTAAAACTTAGCATGCGCACTCCTCAGGTACATTGTATCCATGGCGGGTCGTTCCTACCGCAACCACTATACATTCAAATGCTGGTATGCTCTATTGGATCTACGCAATACTAGCACTTGACAGTTTGTATTGAGTTGAGAATAATCAAAAATTGCGGTGTCGGTGCCTCAGTTTATGAGGCCATTGCAGGCACCACAGGCGTGGATGGTCCTGCCGTTCTGTGTGTGGCTAATAGGCCGCACACGCAGAACAGCAGGGTCATTGGGACAAAAAAAAGGTTATTCTATAGAAGAATAACAGCTCCTGCATGAAAAACTTGCCGCTCTGTGACTTTGAGTTCAGGAAATAGGTTGTACAATGGAGACGTAAAACATCCTGTTGTATTTCAGTTGATCGTAACTAGTACGTATCTCTGACCTCAAATTTACAAATTCTGCTAAACTAATTGTAAATCTTGAAACTTACAAGCAAAGTATATTTTTGTAAGTTTCTTACACTTTCATTTCGTGGAAAACATCAAGGCTCTATCGGGTTGAGTTAAGGCCTGGAAATATACGCAACGTAGCTTAACCCTTTGCGGTCCATTGTCGGGCAGGGCCCGACAACGCAACACAACCGTGGCGGTCCGCTGTCGGGCACCGCCCGACGGCGGACCAGGGTTAAATACACAGTGTTCGGGGGTTAAATATCGTGGTTGTTCTCACTGCGATTCATGCACATTCTTTGTATACATGATGTGCCATCTCTTGAGGGATAAATAAACTTTGTTGAAGTTTACTTCTCTTTGCACTAGGGTGCAGCACAATGTTCAGCACGGCTTCTGGATACCAGAGCGTTCTCACTTGCACGCGGAACAGCACGGTCGCGCGGTTCGCTGAGAAGCATGACCACTTTTTCATCGCGTGAGTTTTACGGTGGCGCATTTAGTGAAAGATTCTAGAGGTTTTCATTGTCAATAGCTTTATTTTGAGGCGCACACAGCTGCAGAATCATGGTGACAAAGAACAGCGACATCTGCAGTACCGCCGCAGCCTCTTCCAACAGCTGGTGGGTGACGTGAGGGCTAGAGCCAAAAATCGGGGCCCGTCTACGCGGAAGGATTGCGAGGAAAGGCTAGATGGGAGGAGCCATTTCATCTACAAGCTCCCAGGCTGAAATAGCAAAGACTGTGCTGTTTGTAGCGATCGAAAAACAAACGGATGCAGGAGGGAAACTGTTTTTCTGCAAAACCTGCATTATTAACAACACTGGCCTGCACCCAGAAAAATGCTTCGAGCCGCATCACATGCTGCTCAAATATTGGTAGAGGAGTTGCCTGCAGAATGCAAAAGAAAAATAAATATCCTATGAGTTTTGCGTCCACAGTTTGTAGTTTTCATCGCGGCGCTATAAACTGGCAAAATAGTTTCGGACCGGGACAGCCGGAAAGTGGGTAAATGTTTCGGACTACAAAGGGTGTAAACTGTCACACCCAGTAATGTTGCACAGATAGAGAAGCGAAATTTGACATGGTACATTAAAGCACTCTTCTACTCACATAGCCTCAGCGATTGACCCGAGATCAAAAATCGAGGTGAAGGTTAATCCGTTGAAAGTACTGTGACGTAGCGTTAGCCCGACCTTTAATACGCCCCGAAGACGCGGCGGACCGATCACACTCGAGGCACAGATCGATCTCAAGATGAGTCCCCACAAGCGATGAAGACGACGAAGCCGATGAGATGAACATGTGCAGCCAACGAAGAAGTCACTAAGAAATGCCCACATTACTCCTTTTCTCAGGGGTGAACTTGTGGAAGTACAAGCGTTCGTTTCCCAAAGACTGAAACGGCATCATCGTACAATAATATGGGTCTGTGAAATGAAATTGCGTTAGCAGAAAAGAGCAACTGTGCTTAACACTGACACAAGCGTAGATATTAAGTGGACATAAAAAACACGGGTTGCTGTGGATACAAGTTCTACATGTGTAAATCACCCTTCATTAAAAAAGGAATACGACAGCGAGATGAGCCCTGCTAGCTGTTTTTAATAATATTTGAAAGGAAATGAAGAAATGTTTTAGTTCATCTAGAGGAAATAAAGAAATGATTTCAGTTGAAGCAAGCATGAAAGTTGCAGAAGCGTGATGTTTATTCTCATGAGCAGTACATGCACACATCCTACTATTGAACCACTAAAGAAGGTAAATTAGATGATCATGGAGTTGATAATGTATTTCTGAGAAACGACGTGAAGTCATTGCGATGTTAAAAATAACTGACGTAGATAGGCCTAGAGAGGATCAGAAGCAGAGCTGAGTGCTTTCTTCAATCGACAGAAGCAAAAAACTATTCCAGGCTAGAGCACTGCACGGGCTCGGGCTTACCCGAAAGCCCGGGCCCGGCCCGGCCCGTGGGCCGGGCCGGGCCGGGTAGAGCAGTTTTTTCACGGGCTCGGGCCGGGATCGGGCACGGCGTGTGCTTTTTGACCCGGGCCTGGGTCGGGCTCGGGTTTTTTGACGCGGGCCCGGGCCGGGCTCGGGCTTTCTGGTGGTGCGTATGTAACGTGCAGCGAGTTATTCTCGGGCGTCTCAACTCTGAAAAACATGTATTTTTCGGTCTCGGGCCGGGTTCGGGCCGGTTTGGAGTCGGGCTCGGGCCGGGCTCGGGCCGGGCTCGGGCCTAAGGTAAAGGGGTAGCGGGCCGGACCGGGTGGGTAACGTAGATTATTTCCGGGCCCGGGCCGGGCCCGGGTCTCGCCATAAAAGTTTTGATCGGGCTCGGGCGGGCCGCCCAATGTAAAAACGGGCCCGGGCCTGGGCCCCGGGCTGCAAAAATCGGCCCGTGCAGTGCTCTATTCCAGGCTTCTAAGTCAAAACTAACGTATGAGATAATTTTGTGAAATGATAATTTATAACACGTTCGCGGCAAGTATACATTGCGGAGCATCTTTCTAATTAATGCACGAATAAGAGAACCTGTATGCTCAATACTTAGGTGAAATATTCATGCTGATGCAATCTTGCTTTTCTTATGCATAATCACTGCGCCGAGTTCAGCGTTTGTGCAATTTTACGTGCACGTTTTTATAGATGTCATACCTGGGTGTAGCCGTTACTACACATGTACATTCCCTTTCAGTCATATTCAAATGCAGAGGACGTTGAAATTTCTGGTAAGTTTCTTGTGTGGCATATTCTAAATTAGCATCTGCAATGTGGAGATACTGATATTTCAATGGCTCACAATTGCAGTTGATTCTTGTAGAATGTTTAGTCTTCAGCTGCATCACTGTGCTAGTGCTCAACCTAGTCATGAGACCCCGAACCAGCTTGTTTTTATTTTGTCACTGAAGCGTTCATAATAATTCATGGCATTCTTTTGGTTACATGATAAAGTATTTGTTTGAACACAAGGGGTTCTCGTTTTAAAGCCTCAATTCTTTTTAATTTATGGAACTGCGAAACGAGCTTAAACGCACGAAAGTGGTATCACTGCACGAGCAAATCCATTCTAAAACGGATGCATTTATGCCGTCTTTTGGTAGCGCATGGGTGTCAGCAGCATAGGAAGGTTTCGTGCAGTGTCGAAGCCTTGACCTCGCGCTGCTTGACTTCATCACCACTGCTGAAGCGTTGGTATCCCAGTATTTCGTAATACAAACAAACAATAGGCACTTGCGAGAGTTTGGGACTGCATGGTGGAAGGTACAGTGCCCCATCACTGAGCTCTCGCGAAACGTGCAGTGTGCACTGCATGGTATTCTGACCCGCATTCTTTCATATAATTAGAACGACTATGTCAATCGAGCAAAGTTGTTTCTTCCCGAGTCCACTGTGTACGCGTAGGAGGCCCTCACAGCAGTGATACCTGCTCATGGTCCCTATACCCGGATAGAATAACGTAAAAATTTGTGTTATCATCGTCAAGGCATTGCTGGCAGTCCATCTAACATCGTCTTCTACTGATGTTAGATCGTTTCGAAACCGTTTTCACCTCTCAAATCTTGTGCTTCGGCTTGTAATCTGGTTAGTATGCTCAACTTAAAACCTAGCGTGAATTTCAGACCGTTTTAGTCCTTCGTTCTTGACGAATTTCACTACAATAGTTGACTGTACGACGACGTAGACAGGCTCCCCCGTGAGCCTATTTTACACGTCATTTTTATTCGAAGTAACATTACCGTACGACGGCATGATAGCAGACACCCGTCTCATCAAAAATGTGCGAGAAATATGGGAAAATATGGCGCGAGCGTTTATTGGTAAGTGCATTCTAGGAAAAATTTGGGTTTGGTTAGAGTGACCCTGTGCATAGATAAGCTATCCGTAGTCGTGAAACTAATGAAATTATCGTTAAGCTGAATATATTTGCTCACCACTGAGCGGCGTAAGATCGCGTGTGAGGAGAGGTGCAACGGAAGTGAAGAAGGGATTTTCTATACAACATGGGTTCTTTAAAAGATTATCGACACAGAAAAGAAGAAATATTATCACCATAATTCTTGCACTGTAATACGGAAAAGCGCGTCCTGAGAGTGTGGATGAATTGATAATGCACAGGGGAACGCTATAATTAAAGTCCAAGTCGTTGACAGGCACTGCTCTTGACACACTTGACTTTGGGAAAACATGGCCTTAAAATGCACACAAAGCCTTTATAAAATATCGGCATGAGAACCTGCTCTGCTCCAAATAAAATTTATTATTGCGATAGCAATAATATGGCCACTCCAGGCGCATTTGTCTGCCATCGTCGTCACCGTTGCCGTCGCCGTGAGGTTCCGTATAAAGTCCACGGGTGATCCTAAAAGCCATCAGTGGCGGGGGTAGAGTCGGTCCTCCCTGCGCTCCATTTTCGCGGCTTTGTTGGCATTGATCGGAGCGGCGGGACGAAGGTCAATTCTCCCGCTGCTGCTGCTGCGCTTACTCACTACAGCGTTTTGACAGCGAGTGTCCACGGTCGTCAAACGAGATGCGTTCATGTTTGCTTGTGTACGCGTGCCACCATGCTTGTTAGTTGAGTTAGTATGCCCATGTTTACAAGTTTATACGGCCGTTAAAACTGTTTTTGTGACTTTATAAAGCTGTCCTCTAGTTTGCTATCGTAGTCGAGGCTTCGCCTATCGGGTGAAACTGGGATTCCTTAATTCCATGATTTCTAATTTTCAGAAAATACAATGCAAGGGCGGGCAGGGACCAGTAGACTATGTAAAAAGATAATAGTATTGCTCTGTTTCGAAAACACATGATCCGATTTCCTGTGCGGCTGCATAAAGTGAACTGCGTATTAAGGATGTTTAGGTTGTTCAGGCCCATAATAGACGGCAATGTCGATCCTGGGTAGTAGTGAACTGTGGGATCTATTAGAATATTTAGGGCAAGTTTTCTCGCTATCATTACTGCGTTTTTTTTTTTGTTGAAGTATCGAAACAGCGGCAAGCGAAGTCCCTTCGTTGGTACCCGGAACTATATACCGTTTGTATGACTTCCACCCGGATGAAACGACACCGCTAAATGTTGAGACAGTTATTCACTGAACTGCCCTACTTCTATAATTGATTAACAGGATTTTGATAAAGAATGTCATTGGAGCTAACGTTTCGGCAGAGTGACTTATCTTATTTGGGGTGCAGAAAATGTGCCTCGTCGCAACGTGGGCTCAAGTGACACTAGGTCTACCACTGTTAATCGCTTTAAACTTCCGTCTTCCTGCTAACCTTTGTCTCGGTTGGACCACTTCGCGAAATGCTCTTCAACAGGAAAATGACTCTTTCTCATGTCCTTCGTTACAGCCCCTCCTGAAATTACTGGCCTCCGCGTGGTTAAGCATGGAGAACGCTTCTTCACTGTAGCCTGGAACATGACTATGGCCATCTTTGACTACTACCACGTGGTGCTAAGTGATATCGAGAATCCATTTGAACCTCCAGTACCCGTCATTGTTGGTTCATGCGCAAAGGGCACAATTATTCACCCCAACCAGACTGAAATAACCTGCAACCAACTTGAGCCTTATACCACATATGCGTTTGAGATGCGAACGCACATCAATGGACCACCTGCGCGAAGCTCTGCTAGCGTCAGAACATTCATTGTAACGGATCGCAAAGGTAGGGCACGTTCTGGCCACTTAGAGGAACAAGGTGTGATTGGTTTGTGATTCGCATTTTAGCCTCCTGCGTTAATGTCGTTTAGTTTCCAGCTGACTTCGTATATTTCAATCTGATATTGAGATTTTAGAAATGCTTTTTGATGAATATTAACGTAAGTTTACTGTCGCACTCAACGCCACACTGCTGAAAAAAAAACGTTTATGCTAACTGAACTGAGCGATTACTGCAGAAATGAGCTCAGATTTCATTTATTTGCTCCTTCCTTTTATTTAGAGAAATATTTGTCGAATGTGAAATGATTATATCATAACTGCATTGTCTGTAATATCTATCTAAATTGTTGTACAATCAAATAATATTGGTGGATAATTTTTTTAAATGTTCCCATGAAGGACCATTTTTTTAGAAAGTGTGCTGATTTGTGCAAATATACGAAATATCCAATCTACATGTTGCGGATGGTATTTAGCTTCTCAAGGGTGCTCCATACCGGAGGATTCTTACAGGTTTCAGCGACTCTTTAAGCCGATCTGATTGGAATAGTGGAACAACGATTATGCGGTGAAAACGGCCCCGTTACATGATAAACTGCGTACGTGTGTCTAGCGTATCTTACAAAACTAGGTACACTACACATATCTGGTAACGAAGAAAATGTTTCTTCATTGTGTTCTGCAAGTATTTTTGTTTCTTGTAATTTGTTTCTAAAATACCTGGACATTTAAACAGTGATTGACACGTTTAATGGCTTCGTATAGCCATCTTTGTGGATGACTGAACAATGTCGCTCTGCGTCCTACAAGAAGCAAATACGCCTAAACAGCCACCAGCTTTAATAGTGATCGAGCTATTGAGGCTACGCGTATATTGAGCATTTCTAATCAGCACGGCCACCATTGAGGGCAAGAAACGTCTGAACATCATTACAGATCAAGCGCACCTAAGGGTGGAACTGAAGATGTCTAAATGTTTTTTTATTTGTAAAGATTGGACGGCGAGGAGCATTTGTTCAATTTATGAACCATACTATCTATTACTGTATCACTCGAAACCTTTTCCCGGGTGATTGCAGAAGTTTCGGATACAACGCAATACACACTCCAGGATATTTATCATAGCTTGAGGCATGAGTACAGTGACAGGCAAGCCAATATAAAAAAATTATGAACGCGATTCACCCTATAGTCCAGTCGTTGTGTGTGCCACGTCTCTTTTCTGTCCTTCGTCTTTTGACTGGTTTAAATTCTCGAGAATATCTACCAACTGACCCAGATCGCAACTCTACTACATCAACCTAAATGTTGCATATTTATGTTGTACACCATGAATGTTGGCGGTGACGATGCAGATGCAAACCGTGTGAGGTGATGTAGTATTTCAATATTTTTTTGATTGAATGAGCATGGCGCTCTACGTGTGTCTGATATGTTGTTGCATCGTCTCCTTAGTGTAATTGTGATGACGGATGCTAAACGCATTTTCCTTTCAGTTGTTTATCAGTTATAGATAACATCATAGATAACATCGAATCCCTGCAAAACCGTGCTGCTCGTTTCATTTTTTCAGATTACTCACGTTTCACTAGCGTCCCGGCGTTAAAAGCTCGTGCTGGTCTTGTTAACCTCTCCCATGGTCGCAAACTTGCTCGCTTAACTCTTTTTCACAAAATTTACCATCATCCGTTGCTTCATGACGATTTCTTTCAATCACCATCGGCCTTCTTTCCCCGCCGTGACCATCCTTTCAAGTTCAAACGCATCATTTGCCGCACTTCATCTTTTGCGAAATCATTCATACCCAAAACCATTATTGAGTGGAACCAGCTGCCTGTTACAATCGCAACTGAAATAAACACATCGAAATTTCAAGAACTTCTAAAAAATGAATGTGATAAATAGCTTTTCTTCTAGTTCTGTTCCGTTTACCGCAATGTTTGATTTTTCTTTTTTTGTGTGTGTGTGTGTTCTGTTTATTATGTTGCGTTTTCTCATTATGGTTCATTGATTGTTGCTGTGCTGCCACATTTTATTCTTGTTGCCTATTCCTTCTCTAGATTGCCATACAATTTTTGTCACCCCCTATGTAATACCCTCGTTGTGAGGGCCTTTAGGTGTTTCTTGAAATAAATAAATAAATAAATAAATAAATAAATAATAATAATAAATAAATAAATAAATAAATAAATAAATAAATAAATAAATAAATAAATAAATAAATAAATAAATAAATAAATAAATAAAACGAAATGCAGTTCTGAACGGCGTCACATGCTTCGAGTTATGCAACTAAGTCTTCTTTTTTTTACACAAGACTCCCACAATAGCTCTAGCTTTTTTACTTCATGAATGAGAAGATATGCACCCCTTGTTTGGATATTCGACGGTTCACTTCTGTGGTATTTGATTAGAATTCCATTCCCCGATTTCTGCACATGCAAAGCTAACTTTTATTTTTGCTTCTACTAAGTGGATCAAGTTGTTGCAGATTGTGAGCCGGGCAAACAGTCTAATTCTTTGTTTACAAAATAATATCCCATGTTACCAATGCCACAAGAAGAAATCCTGAAAATTTTAGGTTCAAGTGTATCTGATTACTGAGACGCAAATGAAGAAATAAATTACATAGAATAAAGAACAATATGTATATTCATAACATTTTGCACTGCTCGCCGCAGTATTTCTGTTTAAAACTCGTGCGAGCGTAGGCAACATAAACTGCATATCAAGATGCATGAAAATGCCACTCGTTATTTTATGGTACTGTGTGTTTATGGCTACCAAGCAGTGAACCCTCTCTGCTTGGTTATGTCGGTGACAGGCTGAAGCGTCGTGATTTCATAACTGTTAGTATACACGCAAGTTATTTGCAGTCTTCATTATTGTTTCTTGATGAAGCGTTTCGAGCAATTCATCGATAGTGAATTTCGAAAGAGGGGAAAATAAAGCCAGCCAGCGGGGTCGTCAATTTAGGACTAATTTCTACTTATTGCGGAAATATGTGTTATTCGTGGAAGTGCTTTAGTGTCTGAGAGGTGAATACTGCAAGGCTTAGCCTGTGTCCTTCATAAAGCAGAGTTGGCGACCACTATAAATTTCAGAGCTAGTTTTACGACTTATAAGAACTTTGATTCTTACATGGTTGTACATGCGTTTTGCAGTTGCATCTGAGGTGTCCAATCTGAAGGTGGAAAACATTACTGCCACCTCTTTTGCTGTGACCTGGGAACGGCCGAAAGACTGCGTAGAATACTACACGGTAGAGGTCACAGACCACAGCAGTGGCACCATTGGCGACAGGCTCTACAGCGTGGTGTCATGCAACAATGGCGCTGCTATTAATCCGAGGCAGACGAGTGTCACCTGCACCAAATCCGACACGTGCACCAGCATTAGTGTCCTAGTGAAAACACACACCAGAGGTCCTCCGGAACTTGCGTCACCTGGAATTACCCTAAAAAATGTCCTTATTCCTGGAACAGGTATGTGGGTTTCTTTAACTTTTCGCAATCACAACAAAGGTGTAAAAAAGTTGGAAAGCATGTGCTTCTCGGCAACTGTGCCTAAGTATGCACGATTACGCTATCATCGGTTGGAGTGTACTGATCCTATGGAGACATTGAGAATTTATTTTACCCATGCCATCTTTCATTACACTAGGGCCTGTTAAAGTTACCCGTAAACAAGATCCATGTGCTATGTTGTGTAAAGCGGCAAGAGCTACGCTTGAAATCTTCGAGGAAGCAGTTCCTTAAAGATCCAGGGCTGTTAGTGTGCTTGCCACCTTCATCTGCCTTGAGGAAGTCCACAATCACTGCTTCAAATGTCTTCACAAAGAACCCTGAAAATGTTTTCAGATATTTTTCTTGACCCACCTAATTGACAAGGAACGGAAGTTGATCACTTTTTCATAATATTTTCGCAGGACTTCCTGAAGTGACCAACCTGAAGTTAGTAACTATCAAAAATGACTCTTTCACCGTCGCATTACAAGTGCCAAGGGATTGCATAGAGAACTTCCATTATAATATCACTGATCACAACTACTCTGCTCGAAAACTGAAACAGAAAGAATGCGTTCTCAAGAGCACGATGAATAATAACAATTTGCATATCACATGCTCTGGTGTAGAGGCGTGTGGCAAGGTGGACTTTGCAGTGGGGTCGCATAGAGACAAACCACATATATCTGATTCCCCTGGAGTCGCACTGCGCGGTATCTTCATCCGCGGTAAATGTACTGGATAGTATGTTTGCCCAAAATGCTTAAATTTCTTTATAAACTGTTATAAAACATTGTCTGAATCCTTAAGACTAATAAATCCGGTGACAGAACAACAAAATACAGAATCCTTTTGTCTTGTTGCTGTTGCTGTCGTAATAGCGCTAACTACTTACGCCATACATATTCGCCCAAAGAGTCACAGCTGTTGGAAATTATTTTGATGTATAAATAAATACCTATATCGAACCAGTTCTCAAGCTCTAAGTACAAGGTAACAGCTAGACTGGAAGCGGTAAATGTTTTATGACATAATTAGACATTGCTGCTAGCGTAACTTATTGTATTTGTAGATGTTCTCATATTTGTAATTCTGTCAATGTGTTGCGAGAAAACTATTTGAAAAATGATTGGTCAGCATGAACTAGAACCCTGCAACTTTTATTGTGATTTCTAAAAAAGAAGTATCAAGTAGTCTACCAAATTAAAGATTAGACAAAAACAACTGCTAAAGTGTTGAATGACACAAGATTATTTTTGCGATTTGTTATATTACTGTTTCTTTAGCAGTCTGCCATGGTCATATGAACTACGCTGGTCAGCTGACTCCGCTTGTGTTGCACGCGTTTTTCGCCTTAGCACTACTTTTGGTGCTAGCATATGTAGCCTCTCAGTACGCTAGATGCGACGTGATGATAAGCTCAATAGCAATAGATGCATTCCTGTGAACCTGCTCTAGAGGCAAGCCAGCACCTCACAAATGTTCAAGTGCTGTGTTGCCTTTTAGGTAAAACATGTAGGTAACACCATGAATATAGCCGCTGTCACCCAAAATAAAGTTGCTGATTTGTGCTTTCTATGCGGTGTCCATTCTTTTTTATTTGCCCATGTAATCACAGACTGCTTATACAATATTGTTATAATTGTTGAAGTATGCAAGTATGCGTAATCGATGTCCTAACACAAAGTGACATTGAATCTGTATCACTGGCGCAAGTTTTGACGTGAAACGCCTTTAAAACAGGTCAGAGGGGCCCGCTTGCTAAAACCACATGTAACGAAAGCTTGTTATAGCCTTATCATTATAATATTTGAAACCATATTGGATGCGCCTTGCTTTGATATCCTTATGTAGATAAAAATAGCCGCTATGCCATAGTACTTGTACCGTGTACATTGTTACGCCACGCATAATGCAATAGTAGCTGAATTTAGCCTCCCACTCGCCGTTTAGAGAGGCATAACTGGGCAGTACATTGGTCAATCCGAGCGGGAGTGGTCGCGTCAGACAGAGTATATTCGTTATATTCCGTCCAAACACCAACCAGTGCTCATCCGGAGATTTCACGCTCTGAGATACTGCAGGGAACTGCGTAGATTTCGCATCTGATAAGCGCGTCTTGCCGAGACGCGAGCTATACACGCTATCAACTCGGCTGCAAAACGAAGAAGAGGCCAAACACGCTGTCACGCTCCGCTCAGTCGGCTTTGTAGCGGAGCGAGGGATGTGGTCTTCGTTCTACTGCTGGTATGAGTGTTGTGCGCAAGCGCAATAGCATTCCCGCTTAGCGGTTGTGTGGCATTCGCTAGCATATGCCGGTCTGAGCGGAGCGGACATCAAGGGCTCAGCTGAAACACTCTAATATCGTGACGAGCCTCGGACAGCAAAGCTTAGGGATGACAATTCACTCCCCCCTCTTTTCACTATGGGCGCTCATTAGGAATGGGTTGTGATTACGATTGCGAGGTTACGCCGTAGGGCCTCCACCATTTGTATCAAAGGTGTATCAAAGTTTTCTACTATGCGTAAAGGAGCCATTACGCGTTTATCCATTTGTCGAGTGCACATATGGCGCTATTTTCATGCTGCGTATGACACAATCGGAGAGTAATTTAGACACTCGCGGCGTGCAGAGAGGCGTAGCTTGGGAGTATGTTTATCCATAGTGGGAACCGAGCAGGTTCTGTTTGAGATAACCCACTAAGGCCCCAGTAGTTGTACCTTACCAAACGCATATTGGTGCTCAACATTAAGGTCCCTGTATGTTCCAAACGTAGCGCAAACCATTGTTCAAATAGGAAAGGAGAATTTTCTCCCCGCCCTCTACCACTCTCCTGACTTCTTCGCCGTTTTCCGCTCTCCCATTGGACGAGGCTTCGCACGTCACAAATAACCCGCGCGGCTTTCGCTATCGAGGGAAAACGGCGCCATTAGTGAGCGTAGAAACACCGGGACACATGTGCTATGTGCGTGAGCGTAGGCTTTTTACATTTGTAAAGACGCGCTCGGCTGCAGGATGATGCCGACTTGCTGTGCTGTTGGATGTTCGAATAACATTGCCAGGGGGGGGGGGGTGAAGCTTTTTGGGGTTCCTCGTGGCAAACAATACCTCGAACGGCGAGTGATAGGGATCCACCGTATCGGCAGACCGAAATTTGACTGCCACCGAGGGAGCTCATTACTGAGGGAGGTTCTGATCGCTGTTCTCACCCAGTTAGTGATGAACGCGGGATGGCGGGTGCGTCCGCGAGCTCACCATCAGCCAACGACTGAGTAAAAAAAAAGAGTCCCCGGTTTATGCTCTGCGACGAACAAAAGGGCGCATTTTGGCAATATGAATACCAGCATGACTTCTCATAAAATGAGCATAATTGAAGGGCCACTAATTAAATAGCAAAACGCAGAAAGCGCGCGCACACACGGGAACCAAGATATATAACGGAGGGGGAAAGAATTGCGCGCGGGTGCATTTTGGAAAACAAAAAAAAGACACGTTGAGGGTATTTAGCACATAAATGTCTCCGCCATGTTGTGCGTGCATAGTTTGATGTAGCTCTTTGTTTTCGTTAATGTGTCAGGTAAACAGAACACCATTCGATTCCGAAAAACAATCAGCAGTAGTAAAGACTGCTTAGGATTGCGTTTAACTTGTTCTACCTTTCGTTTTCCTCGTCTGAGTGACGCAGATTCTACTAATAATTGAAGGTACTACATATTTTATGCAGATATCTTACGTACGAACAGCCTTGTGAAAATGCGCCCAGAACAGTCGCGCTTCAAGCAAGCGCTTCAACGCGCCGCATGCGATACGAAATGAAGCGGGCGGTATCACGTAAAGGTCTGGAGCACAGAGATACGGCTTCGCTGAAATTCGGCTGGAGAACGCAAAGGTGTGCTTTTCAAATCTCATGCAAGTGCTAACATGTTGTTGAAGGATGGAAAAGGTAGTAACCAGGAAACACGTAAAGGTCTGGAGCACAAAGATACGGCTTCGCGGAAGTTCGGCTGTAAAACAGATTTTGCGTAAGCACATATAGCTACTTACCAGCGTACGTCGACAAGAAAAGCACCATGACAGGCCGTCAGGAATGATGGGACGTGCATGCGCAATTGAGCTCGATCGCCGCTTTTGACAGCCGGCACCACACCGGAAGGTGCCACATCGGTGCAGTGTCGTGTTCCCGTAGTGACTTCCAATACGAATAATTATGCTAAAACATTCCGCACAGTCATTTTCAGTGGACTACGTCAGACGTAAATAATTTTTTCCGCACTTCACTTGTACAGCGCGAAAGTTGACAAAGTGTATAGTGGGACAATCTTGGAATACGCGTCTGTGGCGTCCTCAAGAAACACCACACACACATAAACGTCCACTAAGGGAATAAATCATTTCAGCCGAGACATGAAATTATCCTTCCGCAAAGGCAAAAAAAAAATATATCCTGCCGTGGAAAGCGCATGGTAGGCCAGAAAACACGCAAAATTAGCCAAGTGGCGACACTGCTTTAAACCGGACCGAACCTAGAATGATTTTATTGCTTTAGTTCTTGGTCACTTTGCTCAAATGCATACTAATTGGAATATTAAACGGTTTCTCTAAAAACTAAGCGAGATATAGTAGGTCAAAATTACTGTTGACCGCTTGGTTAAAACTAAATATATGGTCCAGAATTGGTCTTGGGCACATGCTATGGCAAGCTCAATGTGTGTTCTTGAAATGTAGCTTTTTGGAGTTAAGTATGGGCTAGCTTAAAAAAGGGAAAAAAATCGCATTTGAAAGAATGTGGAACAGGTACATAAATAAAGGTAAAATGAAAGGCGCAGACTAACATTTGGATCTGTCTAGTGTTTGCAGATGCTTTTGTTAGGTCAACAATATTGTTGAGCTACCTGTTAAAGGGTTAAAAACAAAGATCCTGCGTTTTTCCGTGCAAAAACAACCATTTGACTATAACGCACGACGTAGTGAGTCTGGAACAATTTGGACCTCCTGGCGTTCTTTAATTAAACTCCACCTTTATCTAAGTGTATAAGAGTTTCTCGCGTTTCTTGCTCCCATCGAAATGCTGCTGCAATCGAACCCGTCAACTCGACCTCAACCGCGCAATGCTAAGCCACTAGGCATCCGCGGCAGGTGCAAGAAATTGAGTAGTTACTTAAACACCATTTGCTTGAAATAAAACATTAGGTTGTACGCGAAGCGTTGTGATGTCTGTTTTTCATTTCTCTTCCTTTACATTTAATTTTCTTGTCTGCGTATTGTTTTTATTGTGTGTTCGACGGAGCGCCTCAATACCTGTCCAATATTAACACCAACCAACAACTCGCCCGCTTGTTACGGCAAACCCCACATGGCTACGGGCTCGTACGTCGGAACACCAGCGGTCGCAACAATGATTCGAAGGAACTACATCCGCTCATTGGCTGAACCGCCAGGAAGCAGCAAGCCATTTATGCTTGCCTGGCGCTTGCAAAGCTTACCACATTCCCTTCATTTTAGGGGCTACTGGTCCTCCGTATGTAGCCAGGCATAGGTAATGTCGAAAACATGGCGTTGATGACGTTTTACGGTTCTACAATTGCTTTCGGCGCATGCAGTTAGCAAAAGCATGCCCTTCGAGATCAGCGTCTACCAACTAGCCAAAGCCTTGCTGCGGCGTGGATTTCGACACGAACTTTATTCTGACAGGAGAAGAAGCTTTACCACAAAATAGCGCAATTTGTTATGAATGTAAATTTAGCCAGTTTTTATTAAAGCTTTTCTAATTTTTGAAAGCACATCCTGTATACACCGAAAACACGCACAAATGCCTGTTTTGTGTTGAGGCGGCGTCTCACAGAAAATCCGTGTCCATGTGTTTTTGCAGTCCGTGTCATTCTTTCCATTTTTTCCTGCTCAGCATCGTACCACGGCGCCGCGGATTATTCCAGGATGGGCCACTCTGCGCCACGAATTGGTAGAACATAATGGCGGAAAATAAAATGAGCAATTACGAAATATGATTTTTGCGAATATGCGAAGCTCCAAGTGCTGAATGCCCCCGAAAAAGCTTTTAGTTTCTATCTAGTGTATTTCAAAAGACAGGAGACAGAATTCGGAAGTCTATTTGCATAAGTCGTGGCAGATGGCCATAATAATATATTCATTGGCAGCTGCTTTGTAGCTCACTGTCGGCTGGTTCTGTTGAGAAGCTGGGTGGAGCGTCGTTCTGATCACTGACGTAGTGAGAAAAACGCTGGATTGAATTAACAACTGATTAGGTATCGCTACTAAATGTGACCCTTATCTCAATATTTAGAGTAAACACTCTGAATGCTACCCACACACCAAACCATGGGCAGCCAGACAGCTAAACTGGACTTCTTGTGACCTTATCTCTGTTAACAGTAGCTGTTAACAATAACCTAACAATAGTTAACAATCAATAGAGTGATTGGTATGACCTCGGCCTTTCTCTAAAATAACCTTCCGAATGAACATATTATGAATTATAGAAAGAAAACGAGAAATGCAAATTGCACAGTCAACCAATTAAACGAAAATGTTAGTCGGTATATGTCAGAAACGGCCATCTGGCGTTTGCCTTTTCGCGCTCTAAAGAAAACGTCTGCGACGTTTTTCATCATACTAAATGTTACAGAATTGTTGAACTCGGCGTCGCTGGCGCCTATTGTTTAGCCAGTCTTTTTCGAGTTTCCACTGCATGAACGAAGAAATGGGCTGTCGACGTTTCTTGGGAAGCAGGAAGACCTATATCTCTTCGAAGGCTGTCCTTTTTGGCACTTTTTCATCGGTAATAAGCCTACCTTATGCTCCATTCATTTACAATTTTTGTTTCTTTACGTACTGCCTATGTCAGGCACCGCAATTAGTTTTTGAAAGAATCTACTATATTTACTGGCACGTGCTCGCGAGCGCTGAAAACTGAGAGAGACAAAAAAGAACGCACTCGACAAAGCACTACCAGTTTTGCGCCAAACGTTATGTCTTGTGCGTTCCTTCTGCATATGCAGTCAAACTTGTCACAAGCCCTGCATTGACGCCCTTAAACTTGTACACTGTATACATTTCGAAATTTATTGAAATATTGGGTATGTAGAGTGTTTGTGCCTTTCTAAGCAGTTGGAAAGAGTGTTCATTATTTAGAAGTTTTTTATTTATATCTCTTTATCGTATTTCGTTTTGTGCTTTTATGTTTATCGTATTTCGTTTTACGCTTTAGCTGCTCCTTTAGTGTTGATCGCGGGCCCTTGAGAACCCAACGTTCTCATGGTATGCCATATATTACATGACCAATTGATATCGAAAAGACCAGACGCTTCTTTCTTTTCCTGAATAGCGCAAAAGGAGTTGCCCTGTACTCACAGAGCATGTGCATGGAAATAGTGCCGTCTTCTCATTTAATCACATACAAGTGGCTCTCAAATTATAGAAAGAAAAGCAGAACGAGCGCCCCCATAGGATGGTATGACGCACGCCAATGACGCCAGCAAATATATGCTTCGCCAAATATTTGAGCAGGTGTCTACGCACATGATGACTAGAATTTCAAAGGCAGATTTGAAATGCGTATATTTGAATTTCGACGAAAAAGGTCACGGCCTTACAGGCAATATCTCAAAAAAAATTATCAAGACCCATAATCTTTAGTCGCGAATTAAAGCGAAGCACCAAGCAGCAAGAGACTTGCGCTTGTAGACAGTTTTAGTTTAGAGTTTCGCGACTTACGTACGCTAAACGCAAACACTTTACGGCACATTATGGTGTGCGTCGCTTAAGGACATTTAGTTTAACGTTAGAGAACGTGAACGTGATATAAAACGGAAGCGGACGTAACGCCGTCTCTTGCCTAAATCAGCAATGAATTCCTATCTTGTCTTCAAGCGAGTCACATGTAGACGAGGAAGGGGCCAATCCGTTTATGTGTGCGCGAAAACGTCGCGAAAACGATTCAGCCGCAGGTTCTGCGTCGCACGTCCTGTTCCTGTTCACATTATCATGGCGTGCTCAAGTGTTCTTTGGGACCCTTTTTGCTTGGCTTACCTAAGCTGGTACGACATTTACGCAATTACGATGCGCCAGCGCGAACAAAGACCGAAGTTGTATGCAGCCAGGAATGGGCTCCTGAACATTCATGTCATCCCAGACCACACGTCCTGTTGCCAATTCCGGTTTGAAAAGTAAGACTTCCCTGTTCTTGTGAAAGCGTTGAATGTACAGGACTACGCGACAAGCGCTCAAGGAGTGAGAGTGTCTGCCCAGGAAGCCCTGTGCATGTGCTTGCGTCGCCCGGCCTATACCAGAACCGCCCGTGTAACTTAGAAGACTTCTTCGGTCGCCACTACAGCGTCATTTCAAGTGTGTCGAACAAAATGATGTTCCACAATGAAAGGAAATTTCGGTTTTTGCTCGACGATCTACTCTGCCACCAATGGCTCATACATGCGGATCTGCGGGACATGAGCAATGTAAGTTTAACGACGTATTATACTTTCTTACTTCATATTTTTGTATTACGAATGAGAAAGAAATGCTCTTGCTGTGTATTGAACTTCTGAAACACTGCTCTGACATTGCTTTTCGACTGCTTTCAGGCAGTTTATTTGAAGGGAGCTCCACTGGATAACTGCTGGCCGTTTATAGATGGCACGGCCCGTCCCATATGCCGGCCGACCTATGATCAGTGCGTTTACTTTTCCGGCCACAAAAGTCTGCACGCATTGAAGTACCAGGCACTTATGTGCTCAAACGGGCTCGTCTGCGAACTCGACGGATCGTACCCTGTGAGCAGGCATGATGCTGGTAGGTGTCACGTTAGGCATTGAGTGGTGCTCACAGGCTTCCCATATTTGTGTGATATCTCGCAGCACAGCTCAATAAACAGCGCTAATAATAGCGACTGCAGCCCTAACCCAACCTAACTTTTTTTCATTTTATACCCACTGATCCCCCTTAATAGCATCATAATCTTAGTGCCCTGCTTAGCGTACTTCATTGACTCCTTGCTGAAATAAATTTCCTCATTGTCAATATTAATACATACATTATTATCATACTTTTGTTAAAAGTTCCTGAGGCACCGATTTCTATTATACTGTACTTTCAGGAATTCTGCGTGAGAGCAAGCTCTACTAGAAACTGGAGCTGCTTGTTCCAGAAGAAGACTTCGTGATATACGGAGACCCTGCGTATCCGCTACGACCTTATGGGGGTGCGCGACTCACAAGCATGGAAGGGCAGTTCAATATTGCTAGAGCGCAGTGAGACAATGTGTGGAATGAGGATTCAGAAAATAATCTCGCACTTTGCTTTTGTGCACTTCAAGAAAAAATTTGGAGGACGCTTAAGCTTAGCCTTTAAGAGTGTCACGCGATAGCGTTATCGGGACCCGTTCGCATCGCATCGTTCGCACCCAGCAAGCACGCTTCATTCACTGCAACACAGAACGTTGGAAAGCCAGCTTACAAAGATGAAGCTTACACCGATCCCCTTAAAGTCGGCTTCACTTTTAAACAGAAATGCATTGCTGGGAAGTCGTCTTTCATTAAAATGTGAAGGCCCTAGGATCTTTTTTTCATTATTTATTAATGGTTTGCTATTGCCCCGACGCGCGCGCGTGTCCAATAGGCATTTTTGACCTGCCGAGGATGCTAGCGCCATCTGGATAAGATGTTCGCAAGTAGGCTACCCGAGTGAGCCGTTATTTTTATGGTAGAAATGCTGGCAAAAGAGGTTTGTGTTTGAGTTTCCTCGTAACAGAATTATGTTTTATCGTACATTAAAATAACAGTTCGACGCCACCATGTCTGTAGGCTGTGTTTAAATCGTACTTTACCATTTTTCTGACGGATTTCACTGTGAGAAATTCAATTTTTTTTCACCAAAACCCTGCACCACAGCGAAGGGCCTGCGCGGTCGGGTTAGTTCGGAATGGTTTTCTCTCTGCATGAACACCTTGCGCCACGCGAAGGGCCTGCACGGTCGGCGTGGTTGCGGATGAATTTTCCGCCACGGACGACGCCGACGCTGGATTTACTGCGACACAGGGCCCTTAACTGTCGCGTTAAGACCAAAACTCTTCTTCCAGGCTGTGTCTAGAATGTACCGAGTAAGTGTGCTCCTCAGCAACTGTCACACGTGTATATATGGCATCCAGGTGTCCTCCTACTTATTGCTGGAGCCGCCTTGGCGGCTCGATTTTCTGCATCCCAGACAGCAATGAGCTGTCTGTGATGCAGAAAATAATGCAGAAAACAATAAGATGTATTGGATGGAATAAGTAAGGACCATGAACATACTGTGGTATTATTGCGGAGAGCCTAATACTTAGCTTATTACTTCATTTGTTACTTTATTTTGCTTACAAGTGCTTCAAGAATAGCAGGCAGTGTTTGTTGAGTTGTGCATTGCAGGTGTTTTTTTTTTCTTGTTTTTAGTGCAGCTCATCGGCCCGTAACTTAAGCTCTTCGTCACGCACCGGAAAATCTTTTTCCATTCTGTATTGCTTTAACTCATACTTCCTCTGTGTCTTCAGTTCCTTTCTTTCCTGCTCCACTTTATCCACCTGTATTCTTTCCATTTACAGCGCTATCTCATTCTCTCTAATATTGCTTTCATGGCGCCACCGTTTCTCTAGAAACTCATGGTCTGCATTTGGTTCTGCTGGAGGCCTCGTCCTTCCTGAAAAAAAAAATCTGATGACATGAACAGCAAACTTGCCTATGTGTTACTGCATGACATAATGTTTAAAAACAGGATGAGGTTATTTCTGTCTATATATATGTACATATATATATATATATTTTCAATGGAGTTTTTGAAGAAGTCATGCACGGCTCGGATTTGTGCCAAGTATTTCCCATAGTTTTGTTGCATTAGAATGTCAGTATTTCTTAAAGACAGCAAAGTGCCCATGTGTAGAATGGCTACACTGGGGGTGCTGCCAAAAACAGCAGAGGTAGATGGAATGGTATTTGTCATCTTGAAAAGCAGAGTATGGTATTTTTATAGTCAAGCTTAGTGCGCGTGGCTTGTGTTTGTAGCGCCCACGCTTACAAAGCTATAAAAATGCACCCTTAAGAACCATGGAAACCACCTTGATTATTAAGGGAAAAGCCGACAAGGAGAGTTACATGAGTTGTCAAGCTGAATAGGCGACGATGCGTCGTGGTTCGCAGCTGCGCCAACTCTGCTGACTGTATAGCGGTTGGGAGATTCCGAGACGTGCGGCCTCATTTCAACAGCCATTCGACTTGTGAGATTTTAAAAAATGCTGCTCATTAATGATTTTACAAGCACTATATACATACACGTAAGTCCTTGAGAATACTGCAAAGCAGCGGCCACACCATGCCTGACTGCAGCCGCTCTGGAATGCTGCGACGCAATGGATGACCTGCGTTCTCCAATTTCTAGGCGTACTTCGGCGGCAAGTTCAGAAATTTTCTGAAGAAGCCACTCCTTCTCTGCATATTTTTTCTCAATGCCTGACCTCGAATGTTTTAACATGCGCAGTTATCAGTTGATCAGAACGGCACGTGGAACGTGAATAAACACGTTAGTGTTTTGTTTGTGCGTTTACATGCTGCAGAATCGAGGTTGCCAACTTACTTTCGAAGACACGCTCGGTCGTTCTTAGTGAATTGCGCTAGCAGAATATTGCATCTCTCATGCAGGTATCTTCCGCTGAACACCTTCTTCGTAGCAAGTTCCACGTTTTTCGCAATCTCTTGCCATTTTGATAGATTTCGAAGCGGGTTGGAAGCATTCACTTCACGGAGAAGGGGTAAATCGTCTTTGTCAGTAAAGCACAAACGTGTCACAACTGTTGCTGGTACAGCAACTGTTGCGGGCGAAAACTTCAGCCGCGACACAGATCGCTTTCAAGATAGCTCCGTAAACAGCAGCCGCGTAAGCAGAACGCACCCTCCCCTCCCGTCTTCGTCAGCTCCTCCCCGTGCCTGGCGCATGAACGAAGAATATGCGCTCCGGGCTGCCTTCCCCTCTCGCGTGCCCGAGATTAAGCTGCGGTTGCCGGCTCACCCTCGCACGCTTTCACTCGCCCACACAACGGTGACGATTTTATCGCCGCTGGAATTAATATGGAACATTACGACGACGGCGATGGCAAAATGCGCTTGGAGCGTCCATATATAAAAAACCCAAACGTTTCACAGGCAAACCGGTCCCTTTTCTAGGGGTGAGACGGCGTGTGGCGTAGCGGTGCTTATACGCGTCTTTTTTTTTTTTTTACTTTCACAGGGGCGCAGATACTTTGCGAAATCTTTGGAGTAAGTGGCAGGGAGTGTTCACGAGGAACGATTAATTTTTCTGAACCTAGTTCGGAAGTGCTAAGACTCCAAATGTAGCCAACTGGCGCTGGTTTTTTGTCCTCTTCAAAATAAAGGCGTCGTCGTGGCTAGTCTGGTGGCCTTGTGCCACAGACCTGTGCTCTTTGTTTAGGCGGCGAAGGTCCTTGTTGGGTGGAAGAATTCATTGGGAGAAGTTTCTAGTCTCACCAATATACTAACCAGGGCTGGAGTTACCTTATTCGTTAATTCAATAGCCCATAGCTGGTGCCAAACTTGTCTTTTCGGGAACATTTCTGGTGGCACCATACGCAGTGACCAAAGTTTTATTACTAGGCCAGGCGGCACCCAGCAGCAAGTTGTCTGTTCGGGCACATGTCTCCTCGGCAAAAGCAGACACCTCGTGGCCAAAGTTAGTAGAAAGCTTTGGTCACTGGGCAGGTAAAATAGTTTAAATACATACCGCAAACTGGATGAAGTTCCAATGAATGCTATATGCAATTATACCACGTCAGATACAAAATACCGTAAGATTGACATCAAAAGGAAAGACTAGAGCAAAAGCATATGCATACTTATATAATTCTCTCACACTGCGTTCAATTCGCTTGTCCCGCCGGTAAAACACACTCGAGTGTGTTTTACTCGGCCTGATGTTAACTTATTCGTCCTAGTGATGTTTATCCTGAATGGCAATGACAGGTCTAGAGTGGTCCGTAAGCTCTGGTATCATGTGGTGTTCTCCGGCGTCGAACACTTGCTCACAATCAGCGTATGCGATGCTCAGTATTCCGCCAGAGCAAAGTGGGGCTCGCCAGCCGCATGCGTCCAATACCGGAGTACCTCACGCTGAATAGACACTGCAGTCTGTATTTCGATAAGACTAACGATTCGGGCGAGTTAGTCCAAGTTCATGGCGTGATTTGCAGCACCAAGCACCGAAGTGCAGAAGGAAGATAACGATGGGTTATCGAAAGAAGGATAAGCATGAGCACTCGTGTTTGGCC
This sequence comes from Dermacentor silvarum, assembly GCF_013339745.2. Classification (NCBI taxonomy): domain Eukaryota; kingdom Metazoa; phylum Arthropoda; class Arachnida; order Ixodida; family Ixodidae; genus Dermacentor; species Dermacentor silvarum. Next base: position 103,840,204 of record NC_051162.1, on the reverse strand, counting down.
TTCTTTCACTAACAGTTCCCTATCTTCTTGTCGCACATTAGCGCTTCGCGCTGCAAATCACGCCATGGTCTGCTTTCCCTTACCACAAGGATATGAACGCGCTCACATTTGGCTTTCAGGTTCACCTGCATACGAGCTGCTGATTGAACTCTCGTGGCCATGATTGCGTGAGGAAATTCAGCGCTTTCATGCCAAAATACTCAAATGTGAGCGCTTAGCATGTTTGAGCTTAACAAAGAAGCAAATTATCTCACTTCTTATCTTGGGCAAAGTGAACAGATCATCAAAGGTGCAATTACTAGCTATATTGTGATTTATCAGTGTCTCACCCAGTGTTATCAACACTTGAATTCTCGAGTCGACTTTGCGAGTTGGGATTGTCGCAAGAAAGAATGCGGTAACACTACCACGCCGAGATTTACTTTTCTTTTTCGAGCACCTTTGCCCTTACCTCCATCACTCGGCTCAGCAAACAATCGCTCGCGTGACGTCTGATATCATTTGCTCCGTCTGCTCTGCCTACTTGGTCTCGTTTGCTGCGCACGCGATCCAGTTTGCGGCTACTGAAGGAACTGCGATGTACCGTTTCAAAACACATCACTATGGAGTTTCAACGTGCGCGCCAAAATCGCCGGAGATCCCCCCATAAATGTGAATATATAAACCCATAGCTATGTAATCTTTCCATAATTGTAATAATGGCTGTTGAAAGTAATGTCAAGATGTGGGCCAACAGATGGAAACACATTGTGGTATAAATGTCACATAACCAGTGCTAAATGCCCTAAGTCAGGCTGCCCGACCTATCGATCGATGGACCTATTTATTAGAAGGACGCCTTTGAGAAAGATAGGTCGATCTATTGAGACGTCGGCCAGCCTGTCTTAGGCACTTTACCGTTTTTATACAACTTTTATTCAACACTGTATCACTCAGAATAATTTTGATGATAACGGCATAGTATGGTCATTGAGAAAATGTCTTGTAAGGTTTCAGTGTAGTAATTTGCGTGCACTAAGAACCGTATTGTTGCATTCAGTGTTGAAAGGCTACTTTCCATTCATTATGCAGTCGTGTCACAGCAACTACTAAGCCATGCTATTAGCGGCCAGTGTCCTACATACCCGGACAGGGAGTGATTTGTTTGCCCACAAAAGGCAGAAATATGAACTTCATGTGTGCAGAATATAAGCACGCCTGAATGCGTCAAGGTGTTCAGCTGATGCCACTACGCGTTCGCGTCCGGATGGCAGAGCGTTCGATTTATTGCAAGGTAGGAATGTTTCGTACTGTACCTTAGATTATATCTTTTTAAATACAAGCTTTTGTTTTTTTCATTTTTACTATTTTTTGACAACAGTTAAAATGGCCTATATTGTAGTAGCCCTTCTAAATGCGAATGTTTGGTTTTTTGAACGTGGGGCTGGCCTATTTGCTAACACTATTCATCAGCTTCAAGAATGTGTTGGAATAGCAAAATAGCGATAGCTTTCGAAGACAGACACTGGCTTATTGCAGTGAAGTTTGAAAATTAAGCGTACAGTCTGGAGCGTTTTACATATAGTGACTTGAAATTCCGCGCGCTTCTTTTGGGCAAGCCATGACATCAGATTTGTTCTCTTTTACGCAGCGATCAGTTATGAAGACGTAGTCACCGAAAACAGTGTCACTGTTTATCCCGAAGTGTACCAAGCCCGTGACGATGGCTCAGATAAGGTCGTTATAATTCAAGGCGACAACAAGCTTAAGCTGAAGAAAGTATCAGTGGTAGCAGAGAGACTGCTAATCCGAGAAATAACCGAAAATGGCGTCGCTGAAAGATATGTAAGTATACTGCACTTATATACAAAAAATATATGTTGTTTTGTATTACCCACGTCCCCAACTACAAAAGAAAACAAACAATAATCTGTCCCATAATTGTCGCTACGCCTGTTAGTAGGAAGCAAAAAATATACGAAATATATGATGCACAATTCACTGGCATGAAGGCGCCTGAATGACACATTGTAGACAAGTGAACTGTTTTGGAACTTTTTATAGGCACAAATGAAGCTTGTAGTAGCACTGTGGAAGACCCCACGTATACTGCCAAACGTTTTAGTTTGGCAGTATCCTAGGAGCATTATTCTCACAAATGACGGCGTCACTTTGAATTTCGCTTACAGTAATCAAGGTTTCTTAACAATCATCAATCGCTTATGAACTGTCACTCACTAAAGTTACATGTAGAGCTAAAACAACCACCGTATGCGAAATTGCGTAATCAAGGAGCGCAGGAGGCATACTTGATTATCTTGGCAAATATCCACAAACATTCCACAGCTACCTTGGTTCTCCGCAAGAAAAGTAGAAAGTTACCTATCAACAAAGGGGTCACGCAAGAAGACACAATCTCGCAAAGGAGACAGTGTCACGCAAAGAGACACAATTCCAGGTACTGCATGCCTAGAAGTATTCAAGTTATTAGACAGGGAAGGCTTAGGACTGAGGATCAACGGCGAATATCTCAGCAACCTGCGGTTTGCAGATGATTTTGTCCTATTCAGCAACAATGGGGACGAATTACAGCAAATGATGGAGGACCTTTCCCGGGAAAGTGTAAAAGTGGGGTTGAAGATTAATATGCAAAAGACAAATATAATGTTCAATACACTGGCAAGGGAACAAGAATTCAGGATCGCCAGTCGACCTCTAGAGTCCATAAAGGAGTACGTTTATCCAGGTCAATTGCTCACAGGGGACCCTGATCATAAGAAGCAAACTTACAGAAGAATAAAATTGGGTTCGGAGTGCATACGGCAGGCATTGCCAAATCCTGACTGGGAGCTTACCATTGTCGTTGGATGGATGCGTAGGACTGATAACCGATGGACCATTAGAGTTAAAGAATGGATACCAAGAGAAGGGAAGCGCAGTCGAGGACGGCCACAAAACTAGGTGGGGTGATAAAGTTAGGAAATTCGCAGGCGCAAGTTGGAATCAGCTAGCACTAGACAGGGGTAATTGGAGATCCCAAGGAGAGGCCTTCGTCTCGCAGTGGACATAAATATAGGCTGATGATGATGATGATGCGAAATAATTGTTCATGCCCCATAAAAGAGAATGAGTCGCAACACTAATTTTTCCGCTTTATAAAGATGTTTCCAACGCGCTCTAAAGAGAGCAAACGAGAATAAACTCACCAATCATAACGACACTCCCTAATGCCAAATTTGAGCGCAGCTCTATACATCATTTTATTCCGCGTTATATTGGCTGGACGCGGACAATCTGTCTCGTGCCGCACATTTGCAAACGGAGTGAAGATTCATCTCATCCTCGTATTCGCGCTACCACAGTATGTCATCCCTAAAAAGCACACCTGGCATTTTGCCTCTCGTAATACGCACAAAATATTCGTGATTATTCTTTTTTTTCACAGCATATATTACCGTGACGGTGCCTTTTCACGCAAATTCATTCATCCAGCAGCCGACATCTCCACCCGTCTTGACCATGAACTCAACGTATACTCACCTTTCGCTTGGACTAAAAAAATTTTTACACCTACCTTTCGACTTATGCAATAAATGAGTGGAACAAACTTCAGCAGTCCTTTGACCGGATTAGGAATTTTCTTCGTTCCAATGGGCTCTATTAACATACCTTAATGAGCAATCCTGCCATACCAGCTGATGGTTTCTAAACAACCACGTTATCCTGCTTGCGCGCCTTACTACTTTTGAACACTGTCGCGTATTTCTTGTATTATTGTAATATTGTTTTACCTCAAACTTGCATTTTTGCATTATATAATCATTACTTGATGATACTACTAGATGTACTGTACCTCCTTAACGCTGAAAATATAAGTGTTCTTTATATGTGTTTTGTTGTCCATGCTGATAACCCCAATTTGAAGTTTCTTGTTTTCCCCTCCCCTATGTAATGCCCGATTCTGGGCCCTTAGGGTCAATATATGAAACGAAATGAAGTGTGGCGCGACTGACTCGCAAACCTGGAGATAGCGAGAGCCAACGTGTTAGTGACGCGTGGACACGATTCAAAGCAGCCGCCACCGAAATACCTCCCAAACTTAGGAGTGGCAATATCAATGAATGATAATTCGAATAAATGTATCCCGCAAAACGATTATTATTGCGATAGCAATTATATGGACACTCAAAAGCAGATTTCTGCCGTCGGCGTCGCCGTCGCCGTGAGGTTCCGTATGACGTCATTTGGAGAAGAAATCGTCGCTGCGCGCCGAACGCTGTATGTGCGAGTGAAAGGGCGCGAGGGGCGCGTCTTTCACGGGGAGTGAACGCACGGCGGAGAACAAACGCGCGTTCTGCGCCGTGCTCGCTTAAGGGCTGCAGAAGTAGGCGTCTCTGTCCTCCTTCACAATCACCATGTATGTAGAGCAAACGCGCCTTCTTCCGACGAGCGAGAGGCCGTGGGGGAGGGGGAGGGTAGGGAGGCGACGTTTAGCTGCGGCACGCAGTGCCTATTTATATCAGAGGCTCCGGCAACAGTCACCAACGCCGCACGCATTTTGAGCGAACGCGGGCAAAACGCTGATGGCGTCGACAACAGTTCTGCGTGTTGCCGATGCTGCTGCATGTCCAAGTTTATACAGCTGATAAAGCTAATATCATTACTCCGTATAGCTCTCTACAAGTTTGCTATCGCAATTGATGCTTCACCTTTCAGGTGAAACTGCGACAACTTTTTGTGAATCGATGCCCACCTTTCATTTATTCGATAAGACCTTTCGTATAATCATTTTCGAGAGTTAGGATTGACGCGAAAATTTTCAAACCGTAGTGGAATGGCGACGCAAGTGCAGTGAATGTGCGGCTTTGGTAGAGCAACTGTCGGCTCTTTTTCCAACTACCGAGAGATGCCGAGCGCTTCGCCTCTATTCTTCCAGATCGCACATGCCACCCCGGCGCGTTCGAAGCCCGAGGCTTCAAATGCCTTATCAATTCAAGGCATATTATAGCAACCCAGTCGTTGATTGTCGTGCCACTCCCACTCCACTAAAGACCTGGCACAGCAAGCCCACCGGTTCGAAGCATGTATTTCGGCATAGCGGCGGAGTTCATGCCGATCCAAGAAGTCTCTAGCGTGCGAGCATCTATTCTCGCACGCTGGTTGTGTGGTCATTCAACGAAGGTATCGCTTTCACCCAAACATTCCACCCCATTGACTGAAGAAAAGAGCATGTGGTTCAAAATCACAAACCAGTAATTTTCTTCTCCCCTGTGCATATCGTATTTTTTTTACATATTCCTGTAGGACTTCACCTTTCACTTCTGCCATTTTCTCATTTCCTGTTTAACTGTACTGCACAGGGATTCACTAGTGCAATGTATATTATTTAAATCTGCTCTAGGTGCCATTCTATACCATATATTCTTTATCTTTTCGAAAGCCACTGGTGCAAACTATATTTAGTCTTTAAGAAGTTAAAGATTATACTTTATCAAACGTATGTACACTTGTATTGCAAATAAAGTTCCACATCTCAAAAATTATGTTAGGTTCCTGCAAAAGTAGATAACTTTGAACGTTCTTGTAAGCGCGCTGCAAAAAATTCGTTTAATCAATTCTTCAAGAAATAATCCTGCATAGAAACCAATTAACAATTAAAGGCTAAAATGACGAATGATTAGTCATTCATCTAAAAAAAAGTCCCAGTTTCGGCCGAGAAATGGAGCATCGATTGCGACAGTAAATTAATGGACAGCTGTGCGCAGTAAGGATATTAGTTTTATCGGCCGTATAAACTTGTAAACATAGGCATACTAACTAGATTAACATACATGGTGTCATGCACGCGCAAGCAAACATCAATGCATTTCACTCAATGACCGCGGAAACTCGCTGTCAAAACGGTGTAGTGAGCACGGCAGCAGCAGCGAGCGAATCGACCTTCGTGCCGTGTAAACACAGTGCAGGAAAAACTCTGCCCCCACCGCAGATGACTTTCAAAATACAGCCGCCCGGGCAGGCGGGCACGGCGTAGAACATCGCTCCCCCCGTCCCTACCCTCCCCCCGGAGTCTTCCGGAGCCTTGCGGCCCGGCAGGCGCGTGCGGTCGCTCGGGCCGCGGGGAGTAGAACGTGCCCCGCCCGCCTCCTTACCCTCCCCCCGAAGCGTTGAGCGTGAGTGTAACACGGCGCGCTTCCTTCCCGCTTCCCGCCGTTGCGTGCGCGAGATTGAGCCGCGATCGCCGGCTCACCCTCACACGCTTTCACTCGCACATACAGCATACGGCGCGGTGCGACGATTTTAGCGGCCGTGGACTTTGTACGGAACCTCACGGCGACGACGACGGCGACGCCAACGGCAGAAATGCGCTTTTAGGTTTCCTATAATTGCTATCGCAGTAAAAATTCATCGACCATCGCTACCCAGACGACGCGCGCTACTCTGGCGTCGTCGTAGCCATCGTCATCGCACCACGCTTTCTTTTTTCTCACCCTTTCGCCACACACGCCTGTGCTTCCCGCTTCATGTTTCCACTGCAGCCTTGTCCTCCGCTTTCATTCTCGCTTGTTTCATTCCGCTCAGCGTTCGCTTTCATCTTTCGCGGTGCTCGTTTGCTCGGTTACACCGACGCTTGTCGCGGGAACGGGCACCTAAGAGCTGCGCTCTAAAACAGATCCATGCTGAATGTTTGATTTTGGATAGTTCTGGACTTACATTTTTTGCTGGATCATGTGCATAAAATGTTAGATTGGAGAACCTATTGTATTGCCATATGGCACTATTTATTGCACGCATCTGTACATAAAAACCATTGTCAGGTTAAGAAGATGTGCTTCGTCTTAAATAAATGTGTCCCCGAATATCACTCACACAAGCACAAGATAATTGCTCAGTCTAGCATAAACCAATCTGGAAAAGCTTATTACTTCATAGTTCAAAAGGTACCATCGAACAGTATGTTACATTAGAATAAAGGAACAAACACAAAGAAATTACAATTGTAAATAGAAAAGCGTGAGATTTTAAAAATCCTTTTTTTTTTAGGTTGATGGCACCTACTACGACAGGTTTCTTTACCAAGATAGAGATAAACAAGCCACACTGCTTCTGAAGCCCAAAAACTCTGGAGGCTATAATTTGGTAGGTTTCATATACATGTCATAAATTCGATTCTGCATTTGCGTATGTAACCTAAACACTCTTCTGATCTGCTGTATTATCACATATAGCATGGCTTCCTCAATTTCACTCATCAAATTGAGCCCACTGGAAATGAAGGGACGACACGGGAATTGGCAGCGCATATAATAAAGGAGGTCAAATCTACTCACAATGCCAAGCTGATTATAGGTATGTTCCGTGATTTTTAACGGTAACTTGACAGTTATAGCACGTTTTAAGCCAATCTTGAAATGGGCCTCAAAAAGAGCTAATTTCAGACCAAACACTATTACTTAATCTTTAATCCTGTCGGTCTGTTTGTCTCGTTTGTTCTTCTCACCCATAAGCACTCAACATACCCACAACATCAATTATAAATCTAATCTCTTGTTTATGAGTGTCCAAACCTCAAGCTGTATTCCACGCCACCACCTCAGCCATCACTTGTACCAGAATACAACCATACAATACAGTTGACTGCCCTGTTGTTGATTGCCCAGTGAACTGTGCCCTGGGACAAGACACAGTCCGAGAAAGTGTAATTAGGAGTTTGCAGTCGATAAAAGAGCAAGCTAACCACTATGGACGATTTGATATTGATAATGCATTTTATACGTTCTTTTGACATTATATACATGAAACTAGCCTCCACGCCTATATGTAATTTTTATTCCTTCATTATTCCACGTGGCAGCCCAGATGAATAAAATAGACGTTCTCGTGGACGTCTTTACAATCCCCCTGCCAACTACTGTAATGAATGTTCTTTGTTTAAAGGCTGTGTTGTAAAGGCATGGACGAGCTCGTGGAAGAGCGCCCGCCTAGCTGTGGGAGGTTGTGGGTTCAATTCTCACCGCCGCCGGGCACCCACTGGTTCAAATGGGTACAAGCATACCCCGACCTGGCGTTCGGCTTCCTTCAGGGGTGAAACGCTTGGGAAAGGAGCTTAGGCCCTGAATTCCCGTCGAAACCTTCGTGAGGACAAAAAAAAGTGATGTCTGGACCGCTCCCATGGCGGTCATTTCCCATGTGGCGCCCCAAGCACCTATTGAGGTGGGGGCGCCCTCGGGTTGAGGTCAAACACTCGAGTTTTCGTAGTAGTTGTTTAACGCTTTATATAAGAGGCACTAATTACTACCGTTACTTGCCTGTTGGTAACCTAAGTATTTCTTTTTCGCAGGAGTGGCAGTTTTACGACTTTTATGGATGCAGTTTTCTTTTTACAGTTGTGTGTGTTTTTTACATAACACACTATCAAAATGTTGTTACCAGCTTAGTTACAGAGGCTCCAACTTTTTATATACAATCACTGTATGTTTATTGCCACATATGTTGTGAGGTTTACTTTGTATACTTGTGTACTGGAAATGTTTTTACCTTGCTTACAGTTACCTAAATTATGCGAATGTTGCTACCTTTATTTTAGGTGTTTTGATTGTGTTCCGGTTTTCCGTGAATATTAGCAATGGGTATAATGTATGCAAACAATGAGCTGCAGGATATGTTTTGTTATGAATAACCGTGATAATGACCGAAATGTTACAATTCAAATCCAAAGCAATAATTCGTATATTCTCTTGTAAGGAATCACACATATTCGTACTTGTTCCCAATTTCTATTGAACAATGTTGTTTTACTGAATTGCTTGCATCTTAAAGTAGATGGAGATTTACAGTACTGATTTACAGAGAGATTTACAGAATTTAAGTCACTGAGGTTTAACTTGGCCATAGCATCTCCAACATATCACATTGCTAGCATGCCTGAATATCTTAATTTCTTTGGAGTTAAAATACTAAAGGACACATTCAGCATATTATATTATGAATCCTTGCACGGTTATACACGTTACTTACATAACTGTACCAGGAAAATGCCAGTAAACTTGAAAAAGGGAAAAATTGAGAGGCAGACATGTAGACAACGTGACTGGAAGGTGGCTGGACTAAGAACTGAACTTCATTCTTGATTACAACGTCCCCCAAGTCCTTGCTGAACATGAACAAGGCAAACACATTGAATACATGGTCAACACTTATCTATACACGGCTACACCGATCAAGAATTTGAAGCTCTTTCTTGGTAAGGAACACCGATGACGCATTTACACCCTTCTCGGTGCGAAGTTGATGGATGTGATAGGCTTCAATCAACTCTCTTCCCTGCTGAGTCTTAGCCTTCCCCAAGATTGATACGTCGCCGAAGATGGGATTGCAACCATGGACACTCCTTACAATGTAGCAGAAGATTACCTCCCGTGCCTGTGGGAACCAGATTAGCATGCTAAGCATCCGATCGTTCACACAGCAACCGGTTTGCCCTATGTAATCTTTGCCACATTTCAACGGAATACTATACACTACACTTGTGTGGCACGTGCGATGCTTCGTGACATGCTATAATTGCACGCACTCATTCGGGAACTGTGCTGTGAGGCCCTGATGCAAAGTTTTGCAAGCTTAGAAGGCGCACAACAAACCAAACTGACGTCATTTCTTGCCGCATCATTTTTCAATATGTTTGAAATACCATGAACATGCCGCATAACCACCAGGTTCTTTTTTCTTTTGTCTCGAATTTCGCAATCCCTACTGTTTTTCATGTTCAAACGCTTGTGCAAAGATTCAGCCACTGCAGCAATCACAATCTTGGGATACCGCTCCGCTAACAGTCTCCTGTCTTGCTGGGTGGCACTGTCTTGCATTTTATTGTACAACTCTTTTCCACCGCATTCGACAAGCACAGGTTGGCTATACCACGCTTGATCAGTTTCGAATGGGCGAATTGGTATGGTAGCAGAGTTTTTTTCAGTTCTTGGACTAAGCCCAGCAAATATGACCATGAGTATGAAAAGTTAGAGTTAAATCTAAAACCTGGTGGAATTTTCTTCTGGTGCTCCGAGGGCAAAACGAAGGTGTCGAGAACAAAGCCTGAAACATTGATAAGACACTGCAAATGACGTCAGTCAGACAATCGCTTCGTCCAATATTTAAGATAAGGACGAAATCATCTGCATACCTAAAAACACGGGCAACACAGTAATAATTTTTGGCGTGAGAAAAATACTTGTCAAATGTAGCTACGAAAATACCGCACAGTACCGGCGCAATACTGGACGCTATACATATACTATTCTTCTGTAAAAACACCTACATAAAATACTTTACATAAGCGTACTAATCCGTTAGTGCTAACACAATGCACTTTAAGTATGGACGAATATATAATGTCTCAGTGTTTGCTTTCTTCAGTGGCAAAATACATATACATGTGCACATTATTCATAATATAACCAGATTAAGGATAATTTCCTTTCTTTTCCAACATTGTTCTCTTATTTCAGAGCCACCAGAAATCAAAAAAGAGGTCGTCAAAATAGGCAAGTATTGCGGCATTTGTGTGCAGAAATAGCATAGAAACGTTCGGCCTTAAAACTTTTTCGTACCTACAGAACCACGAGAGTCGGCTTCTGGGTTCATCATAGAGACATACCTCATTCTCGACGACGTGCTGACGAACCGTGTGACGAAGCAAGGACATGATTTACAGGATTATTCTACATTTCTTATGGGAGTTGTAAGTAGCAAGAACTCAATTTCTGCTGTTCGCATAATCTCTACTTGATAAGCTATCTTATTCCGAGCAGAGATTTATAAGCCTATTATATTTATAAGCCTATATATATTGACTGATTGGAAGTCGTATTGTACACACACACACACACACACACACATATATATATATATATATATATATAGTATAGTATATATATATGTACCAGATGACGTCCAATCCTTTTCTATTTATTTTTCTATATATATGTAGACAGAGAGAGAGAGAGAGTCTAAAGTTCAACAGCAATTCGAACGCCATGATGGCTACGGAACATTTCTCGGACATCATTTTCTGCGCAATTTACAGTCAACAAACAAAAAGTTCACGAAAGTTCAACAATTATCTTGCAGCGACTGCCGTATATGTTTACATTATACACTGTAGTCCTAATGTTATTTCAAGATAAACTCACTTTGCTTGATTCTCCTGCAGCGTTTGTATTCCACGATATTAATATTCAAATATGAAACTCACTGACGTTGTAGTGGCACCAGTATTAGGCGCAGCACCAGAGAACAAGGAAGAAGACAGTTCTCGCGAACACCGCAAATTTGAAGCAACAACAATAACAACGACTTGCCGGCAGCCCAAGCTGTACGACGGGCCGCTCCACCGCCGACGCTTCCCCAACAAACAGGGCTTATGTCACCATCAGTGGCGACATCCACATATTGGTGACCTCGGAGTTGCACCACCATGACAGTATTCCGTGTCCAGCATTTCATCTATTGCCCGCAACCGACGCCATTCATTGCCTTAAACAAAGCCCTGGCCCAGTCATCTTCAGACGTGCAGATTTCAGCATCTACTTCCAATAACTCTGCGAATGGTGCCATGGACATCTAGTGGTCACGACATGGCATGCGCAGCGCACCGAATGCTTAACCGCAGGACACGCCGCTTCTACCGGCCGCTGACAAGGTACCTTCCCGCCGAACAAAGTCTACTGCAGCTCGAGGCGGTACATCTAAGTGCACTTGATGCAGATAATTTTGGCACTTAGGGACATGGATTTCGGCATAACGTAAAGTTTCACTTGTAACTTAGCTTTTTGCGTGTGGCACATCGCTTGGAAGCTGGACGAAGCTGATAACAGCTGCGCTCTTGCGGTCAACTGCCGAAAACAAGCAACGACTGGCTTTTTCCTTTTCCCTCAACTTGATATTCTCTCATTGGTGGATCATAAGTCGAGACTAATTCAATGAAGCAATAAATCAATCAATCAATCCATCAAGCAAGCAAGCTATTTCGTTCATTTAAAAAAACAAAGGAGCAGCGAACAAAAGCACCCATTGGGCAGCTTGCCGAGCCCACTTCCCCCATTACAAGGGCTAAAAGCAACAAAGACACAATTTGAGATGACATCAAAATCAACACAAAATTAGAGATCACACCGATAAAATAACAAGCTAGCAATTATAATCACACAAAGGAGAAAGTGTCTATAGAATCAAATCACGCTGTCGCGTTAACAACGTTCAAGCGTAACTTGCTTGAAGGACAGGAAAACAAATCAAGATTAGTAGAATCTTAATTATTGAGAACACCTGGAAACATGTAGCAAAAACGCTGCATTTCCAAATTTAAACGTGAGGTTGCTACAATCCACATTTCGCTTCGCATTGTCTCATACCCATGTTTTGCTTTTCTTAAACAAGAAATCGCTATCGAATACTTAAGATTTCCTTTAATGTCAAATATAAGCCCCGCCCTTAATCTATACTTGTACAACTCATGCCTTCTAATGACACGAGCACTGATAAATAAATCGGCAGTTGGGGTCACAATAAGGCTACTATGAGCATACCGGATTAACTATTTTTGCACTATATGTATTTTTGAGTGTAAGAAATGCTGTGGTACCCCAGACTTGTACAAAGTAGGATAAGTTGGAATAAAACAAGGTATCATAAATAAGTAATTTCATCTGGGTCGAGAGAAGGTGGTTGAGAGAACCAAGTATTCTTTTATGTAAGCAATCTTCTGACTTAGAAAATTTACGTGGCTATACCCGGACATATTTACCGAAGGCACCACGCCTGGGCACCTAAAATGATAGACAATTTCAATGCTCAGGTCACTTAAAGCCAGATCTCCATGTGTAGACATTTCTCTGTCATTTGGTTTAAAAATTATCACCATTGTGTTGCTCTCGCTAATTTTCATACCATTAGATAGAGACCATACCGGTAATTTATTGTAATATACAGATGTCGACAAGGTCATCAATGTTAGTGACAGAAAAGCAAATACTGGTATCTTCAACGTATATAATTAATTTTGCACTACGACTATTGCGTACCGTATCATCATTAGATATAGGATAAAGACTAGAGGCCCTAATATGCTCCCCTGCAGAACAACGCAATATACCTTCATAATATGTGACCTTGAGTTATTTTCACAATTTGTTAAAATGGCATATGTGAGATTTTATCTTCTCTAGTGTGCAACTCCTTATGACATACTATCCCAGCATTGTAATTAGAAGTATGTGGTTACATAAATTAAATGGCTTAGTATAATCAGTGATCAGCGTTAGTATAATCAGCCTTAGTATAGTCAGCGACTGTTATAGATTGCTTCTGAAACTGTGTTAGAATGTATTACGTATGAAGTTACCATTAGTCACCGAAATTTTATATTCTGATGGATATTGCTTTCTCAATGGCTTTTGAAAAAAATTTAGCAGGACAAATACAAGTTTACAATTTAATAATAATAAACATTTTGCACAACATTACTACTTTGCAATCTGCATTCTGCAATAAGCAACACCCCTGAATGCAAAATTAGGGGACTAAGACCGATATCTCATGATAAATATATTGGAACAAAAACAATCCAAGAGAATTATGCAAAATGAAGTTATCTTCAAATACAACTTTCTTGAAGTTTCAAATATAAAGTAATCCCATAATTATTATAATAAACTAAGCTAAGTTATAAATTTTCATGCGATGATTTAAATATTCTAAGAAATTGGCCACCAAAGCGCATAAACCGCCTACGCGAAAAGATGTTGCGGAGCTCGGCATGACAATTTTATTAAAAATAATTGGTAGTTTAACTTCGTAGACCATGTATTTTGTGGGCAACGGCGCGGTCTGAAGTCCTAGCTAGCGGCCTCATGTCTTGGCATCTGCGCCCAGCCATGGCTTGCACTTTCGTCTTCCTGTTATCTGTCCAGCCCGTCGCCTGTTGCGAACCTTAATAAACACTATATTTCAAAGGTGATTTTAAATGTCGCGGACGCTACGACCATAATTTGCTGACTCTAGTATGCGGCCAATGCCCTTGCAAGCCGCTCCACGATACTGCTACTCGGTTCTCTCGATAATCCGGCCCCCAAAGCTGGACTACCTGAGAGCCTTGGGCTATTCCGTCAGGAATCAAAACCTCCCGACAGCTGACACGTTACGAACACCGCGTCTGGAACAAGTCCTAGCCTTCCAATTGTACGTACGTGGAAAAGCCAGTTCAAGCTCGCAAAATGTATTATTGCGCGAGAATTCGGCGCAACTTGTACAACTTTTGCAGAAGTAGTCTTTCACGAATCGAGCTTGAATTTGCTTCTTGTGTTTTACATTGTCTGTTTCCAGGGTCCTGTTTCAGCTTAGTTCGAAGATAAGCCACTCCCCCATTCACAAGCGCATCACTAGTGCGGTAAAAAATATTCCTAAAGGCGACGGCCAATTTCTGTGGCCTATGCTTCACGATGTAAGCTTAGCGTTAAACGCCTGCAAAGCCGCTTATCTCTGTTTGGCGAATTACTGCGGTGGGGATAGCTTTCTTTACCGTTTGCTGACGTGTAGTCGGCAACTGAAAAGCATATCTGTTTTAGTAATAACTATCACTAGTGTAATAAAACTTCTTTTGTTTAGCTGGAAGTAAAATTCTGCATTGGTTTGTCTGTGGCTATTGACATCTTCCTCGCATTTTACCAACGAGATAAGCTTGGCGATTGTCATACTAGGAGTATTACTGTGACATTGGCGTAAGAAGATCCACATTAAGGGTATTAAAAAAAGTTTGACCTTTTTTGTAGATCTATATTTTCATCGTCTATGCTTTGATTATATCTATAGCATCAGGAGAAGAAACGTCTGGCTGAGATTATTATGCGAAAAACGCAGTACTGGAAAAATAGTGAAAGCAGAGCGACTGGATACTAGCAAAACAATGACAGTGTGAAAATAAATTTCTTTGCCTAATACAATAACGTTAGCCCTATGAAATTAGGACAACATGTTTATTCTACGAACAGCTGCATTTCCAATTTTCCAGCTTCAGAAGGCATAAGACGTATTCGATTGCGATGAAACATATTCACGGATTCAACGAAGCACTGAGACTGCAAAACTCCAGTTATACAATCATTCTTTCTGCTGTGATCGCAAAATCATAGGAGGGACCTAGAAGTATTCTTGGAAATAAGCTCAGAACTATAAAAATAATGCATTTGCTTCTCTGGTTACACTAAAACAAGTGAGAGGTTGTAAAGCATACCGAGGTATTCAGCAGTATTGAAACCATGAACGTCGCTGTAGCCAGCGATACTCATTGCCTAAACACTGCTGATAACCACAAGTATCCATCGTCCTGTAGACGTCTGAGTACTAGAGTATTCTAGTTCAGAAAGGCGTCAGTATTCTATGCGTCACCACGCATAGTGTCGTAAAACACAAGCAAGAAAACGACGATAAGTGTATACTATGTCAGATGGGTGTGTGAACTGTTGTATAGAGCTTTTTAGCTGAATATTGAGGATCTCAATCTCTCCTTGCTTTTTTAACAGGTGAGCCAAATTTTGACCCAGCTTGACCCTCCGGGCAGCATTCTTTTGAGAGCTATTGAAATCAACAAAATCGTAAGTTGCACCGTTATCTACTCTGTTTTATTTACTGTGGCCAACTTACAGGGGCCGGTCGATTATGTAGCCGTCATGGAGAACAATGCTGTCAATGCTCCTGGCACGCTCGGAAATTTGGAAAAATATTCGAGGACGAAAAAAGAAATGCAATTTGCCGATGCGGTCATCATTTTAATAGGGTACGTAAAAGAGTGTACTTTCTTCGCCTGTTAGACTGTGAAAGTGCTGTGGAAATTGTGACAAAAGCGAGATCAATTTTACCTGCGGAAGTTACAAAGCAGAAATTTCATAATTAACTTTCGCATGAATTTAGCAATGTGTAAATTAATTAGGTATGTTTGTGTTGCAAAGGAAAGTTCCTATAAAATGTTCAATAAATCTGCTAAATATGGCTACTGTATATCGCCCATGTGATGCAACTTACCTAAGACGTCAATCATTGCTTCATTCATTGGATATTTGAGATTTCAGACGACCCATGGAGCACAAGAGACCCGACGGCTCGACATTTGTGTCGTATGGTAACGTATACTTCCGTATCTCTTCTTACATTCAACGAGATTGATAAAAAGTGACACAAGAAATATTAATTAAAACCGCTTCTCCACGTTAATAAAAAGTAGATAGATTACACGTAATTCACTTCAGTTTCAGCGCTGCGCATTCATCAGATCTGGCCAGACTAGACAAGTAGACTAATTGTTGATTTATGAATCGCACTTCAAGCTACAAACCACTAAATTCAATTTGTTAAGATAATTTTTACCTTCTTCCCCCTCCTCCATGCAGCTTCCCAGCTGATTTTCTAGACGATAAAATATATGGACAGGTGAGCACGCTGCATGAAAAAAAAGTGCTTTCATGCTCTTATAATCCACCAGCATGGTACCGTTTGCCTTCACTATGAATTGCTCAAGCGTAAATGTTGCGGCGTATATGTACTCTCTTTAGATCATCTGTAATGTGAGCTATTGAAATGGGAGCAAGTGTGTAATATTTCAGGAGCACCACCAGAATATGTGGTCGTCAACTTGGTGTTCGTCGAGGTTGCTAACTTGGGAGGTTGTTAATTTACTCGATAAATATGGTATTCTGAACCATTTACTTTTATGGGTCTTTCTTTATGGCGATGAGATTGTAGCCTTTGATCCATGCAATTTTATTGACACTTTTTGCGATACTCTTACATATTAAAATAGGTATTAAAATGAATACGCGCAGTTTTGAAGATCAGCGCTATTTTTATGAGCACACATTCATACGTATAAGAGTATTGGGCTTTCATAAAGAGCCATTCAAACTATTGATAATTGCATTGTGTAAACCTGTCATACCATTTCGTACATCTTCAATGTATGTGGAATCAGGTAACTCGTAATATTACTTAGACTCGTAATGATGATGGTTGCGCGCTCATTAACAAAAAGCTTTGATTTTTCGTTACGCGCATTAATTGTGTATATTGTGCGTCTTTGTGAACCGTATTGAACGACGCATTCACCGTCATTGGGAAACTTATATGGGGCAGTTGAGACAAAGTGCACATATTTTATTATGTGCTGGACTACATTCCGTTTAGGCGTTGAAGTTCATTTTGGAATTTAGTGGTTGTTAGTACAGCTATGAAACAGTGGAATAGTTACCCTACCTAGTTGATTTTACTGCAGGGATAAATCACTTTGTGTAGGCATTTGCGGGTACACAAATCTATGTTCTGACTTGGCATTTCACTTTTACAGCGAAGCTGTAGATGGCTAGGTTTTGACAAAAAGCACACCCGTCGACAGGGTGTGTAGAAAAAAGTCGCGACGACAACATTGAGTCGACAGTAGCCTGTGTATGTAGATTCCTTAACATGATGGATGACCATTAGGTCACACTCTACCCACCAAACCCAGAATTAAAGTGGATGAAGGAGGATTAAGCTTAGGGAGGTTAAATCTGATGCAGGTTGATTGGACTAAGGAGTATTACGGAGGATTGGGTTGATTAACAAGGATTATGGTGCATTTAGGTGGATTAAGGTTGATTAAGGTCAATTAAGGTGGATGAAGGAGGATTAAAGTAGATTACGGTTTATTAAGAACGATTAGGGTTGATTAGGGTGGGTTTAGGTGCAATAATGTGGATTAAAGTCAACTAAGGTGGATGAAGACGGATAATGAGAACTAGGATGTATTAAGGGGAATTGAGGTGAAAATGATGTATTAGGGTGGATTAAGGTGAATTAATGAATATTACGGTTCATTAAGGTGGATTAAAGTCGATTAGGCGGATGAAGGAGGATTAAGGTGCATTAGGGTGTCTTTGCCTTGGTGTAAATAATTAATTGCATATATAGTCATATATAATTTCCTCATGTTAGAAGAACCCATCAGAGCTTCACTAGTCATCCTTCACAGAGTGGAAGGGTACTAAGTTTTTGCTCATGGAACAAAATTTCTTAATAAAATATGTCAGTGATAGAGTGTGCTAGAACAGAAATTTTTCAGAAAGAAGCCGTTCTTGGGAGAGTTACACATTGGATGTAATATTCACCTGTAATTGTAATTAGTGGGAATCAATGTCCAGAATTGTGTTGTGAGTATACAGTAACTGCTTGACTTCTGAGCTTTGCGAGCTTTAAGACAATAAATATCAGTGGTTTTATCCTGCATGCAAGATTGAGGATCAAAATATATAAATTATATATAATTAGACTTCACTGCAAATTCTTTTTTCCCAGAAGTAGGAAAACAAAACCATAAAGAAGGTCACAGACAATATAGTCGGCTTACCTTTGTTCAAGCCTTAGCGGTGGTTCTCTATGCCAAAATAAGTCCATTGCACCAAACACCCAGTAATTAGGACATCACTAAGATACTAATGGGCATATTTCTCCATGAGTTATCTTGCATTCGATAATATTAGGCACTTGAGAGTTGCATTCAATATTCTTAGACGATATCTGCCGGGCCTGCATTGCCTGTACTAAAACAAGTCGAAAGGTGAATCTGCTGTAGTTTTTCACATCAGTCTCGCTGATGACCACTAGTTCTGTTCAAGGAACCTTTCAACGAGGCCTACACTAAACACACACAATAGTCGTGGCACGTCGTAAAGAACAAAAAGAATGTCGTAGTACTTACAAGGAGTGCTCACGCATTTAACTCGCCTGACACAGCTGTTCCTTAATTCGTCCTCATTTTATGCCTACTATACTCCTGCCATTTGCCTAAGCCTCCGTTTATCAAAAACGTGCCCCAGACAGGAAAGTGTTTTGAAATAAAGAAAAGGTAATATATTTTCGGTTGGAAATGCTCTTGGGTGAAATGCGATCTAAGTTGAAGTTCATATAAAAATGCCATGAAGACTTTACAATATATGGGTTCAAGGTAAGTAATATTTTCTTGGGGCTTTTAAAAATGCAAATACTGTTCGTCGCAGGCGTCAGCAATTGAATGTCTTTGTTGTGGTCAAACAGGTCTTGCGTATACAAGGGGAGCTTGCAATAGGCATAATGTCATCGTTGCTCGAGACGATGGGACGAAACACGCCGGGGCATTGAGCGTTGCTCACGAAATAGGCCATTTGTGAGTATCATTAGAAAACGTGATATATTTACACGTCATAGTACGAAATTCAAGATATACACGGGCCAACGTACGTCAACATATATGCAGCAATTTTCGAACACGCTGGTGTTACATGTAAACAAGGTTGCTCGATATATATATATATATATATATATATACAGTGAAGTAAAGAGTAACAGGAGCCGGCTATATATATATATATATATATATATATATATATATATATATATATATATATATATATAGAATATGTGTGTGCGCAGTTGAAGAAAACGAACTCGTGAGAAGCAACTTCTCTACAGTTTACCCTCGCACCTGGTCCCTTCACAAAATATTAAAACCAACAAAATGGCCGTCAACCTGGCACAGTTGCCTAAATTAGGTGCGACTTGCCGAAGGGTGCTGGACTAGTTCCGGAACGATGACTTCCAGGACACATTTCCAAACTATAGCATGAGCGCTGGTATTTCGCTATTGCTAAAGGGTACTATTTCGAAGGGTACAGTGTGTCAATGCACACTGTGATGAGCTTTATTGGAGTCGTCCAGCGATAGCCAGAAACACAGCGGCTGCAACGATAGCTCAGCTGTGCGGGTGAACTGACCGCACGACACGCCATGGCCGCGACGCTATCTAGCCTGCCGATCGTCTTCTGGCTCCGACACACGCGGTGGTCATGGAACTTTGTAGTGCCGTTCTTCTTCCTTTCAATCTCACCCCGGCTCAAAAAGGAGCCGTCCTAGCGACTTACGGTGACGACGAAATGATGGGGTCATAATAAGGCTTGACCATGTTTACACGAACAATTTCATGCGCCCGGCGACGGTGCTCACTCTGGGGCTTCAGTGGATGAACGATGTAGTTGACGGGCGAGTTTGGGTAAAGCCGCGATAAGGACCATCAAATTTTGGAAGTAGTTTGGAAGAGAGGCCCGGACTCGTACGTGAGACCAAGAACCATACGAGGGATTCAGGTCGGCCGTCATCTGTCGAAGATTCTGGAGGGATTGGTCTGAGGTAGCGAGTGAGTGGGCGAGCTGCCGACATTCCTCGGCATGCTTAATGGCTGCGGATACGGGGGTGCACTCTGAAGCATCTGTATGATATGGAAGAATTGTATTGTTTGGCAGTGTTGTATGCGCATGCTACGAACGGTAGAACAAGGTGCCAGTTGGAATGAAACGAGGCGACACACATGGAGAGCACGTCACCCGACAGTGCAGTTCAACCGTTATGTCATGTCATTTGTCTCAGGGTGATAGGCGGTGGTGCTTCGATGTGTAATGTTGAATTGATAAAGGAGAGACTTTACTACTTCAGAAAGAGACACGCGACATCGGTGACTCAATAGTTGACGAGGAGCGCCGTGGCGCAGAACGAGGTGAGGAAGGTTGAAAGAAGCGTCGTCGTGCGCTGTGGCCGCTGGGAGGGCAGCGGTTTCCGCATGTCGCGTAAGGTGATCGACCGCGACAATGGCCCAACAATTTCCAGCAGTCGTACACGGGAGAAGACCATATAAATCAATCCCGACACGGTCAAAAGGGCAGAATGGGCGTGGAAGTAGCTGCAACATAGCGGCTGGATGAGGAGTCAGTTTGCGACGTTGGCAATCAGGAAACGAGCGGACGTGTTTGCTTACGTAATTGTATATGCCCTGCAGTAACATCAAAGTCGAAGGCGCGTGTGGGCCTTGGCAACACCGCCATGGCCACATCGCGAGTTGGCGTGAAATGAAGCGCACATACCGCTACGTAGTTGGTGCGGCACTACTAGAAGTCACTTGCGGTAATCACAATGGTAATTTTATTGCGATAGCAATTATATGGGCACTTCAACCGGATTTCTGCCGTCGGCGTCACCGTGAGGTTCCATATAGATTCCAAGGGCGATAAAATCGTCGCCGCGCGCTATCACGGAGGACGAACTCCCCCGCGCGCTATCACGGAGAGCGAACGCTCGGCGGAAAGCAACCGCGACCGTCGGGTGGGGGGTATGGGAGTGAGGGAGGTGGGGCGGCGCTGTGCTCCGGCACCAAAGGCGTATCTTGCCACTCAATCTCCCACGCGAAAGCGACAAAGCGGGAAGAGGGGGGAGGGGGGCAGCTTCCCCTCTGCCAACAACTTCTCCTTTGCAGTTTGCCCGGCGGTGCCCGTCGCCCGCACCGTCTCTTATCTCCACACGGCTCTGACCTTTGTATGCGCTGTGCATTCGCCGCTCAGTTTCCGTTGAAGTGATAGACCCCGCGAACCTGCGCTTGCTGTCAGCGTTTTGACAGTCGTTGGCTGCGGTCATTCAGTGTGATCTATTCATGTTTGCTTGTGCGCGCTGACACCACGATTGTTAATTCAGTTAGTAAGCCAATGTGTCCAAGTTTATGCAGCCGATAAAACTACTATCCCTACTCCGAATAGCTCCCTACTAATTTGCTATCGCAATCGATGCTTCGCCTTTCGGGCGCAACTGCGACATTTTTGGGGGGTAGAAGCAGTCCATCTCGAATTACGAAATGTGGTGCTTGAGGGCGGAATGCACGAGACACCAGTAGTCCATCAGTATTCTTCAGAAGGTTCAGAAGAGTGGCTATCCATGGGTCCTTTTACTGCTCTGAAGCCAAGTAGGTGATGTGCGAAGGTAACAGAGCGGGCGCCAAGAGCTAAAAGCTGTCGACGACGGGTGGGATTGGCGAAAGTGATAAAGCGTCGGCGTGAGAATGTTTGCGTCCGAAGCGGTAGACTATCCTGATGTCGTATTCCGGTTGACGTAGGGCCCATCGCGCGAGGCGGCCAGACAGGTCTTTCAGGGACGACAACCATCAAAGCACATGGTGCTGTGTGGACGTCAAAAGGCCGACCGTAATGGTGGGCCTCAATTTTGCAAGAGCCGACACAATTGCTCAGTATTCCTTTTCAGTTGCACAGTAGTTCGCTTCAGCTTTGGTGAGAGTTTAGCAGGCGTAGGCTACGTCGTACTCGCCAAAGCCATGTTTTTGCCGCGCTAGCACTGTACCCAGACCGACGCCGCTGGCGTCAGTGTGAATTTCCGTAAGAGCATTCGGTTCGAAGTGACGTAAAATTGCTGGCAGGGTAAGTAGGCGACGTAAGGTGGTAAGTACTGCATCCCGTTCTTCTGACCAGGTGGAAAGGTCACTGCTGCCACAAGCTGCTGTGTCAGGGGTGCAATGATAGCAATGAAATTTCGCACAAAACGGCGAAAATAGGAGCACAGGCCTATGAAGCTACGCAGTGCCTTAAGTGTCATTGGCTTACACAGGCTATGTTTGGAAACAACATGACCCAATATAGTTATTTGTATTGCGCCTAAAAAACGCTGCTTTGAGTTAAGGTGCAGGGCAGCCTGCGTAAGGCAGGTAAAGACTTGTTTCAAGCATTGGAGATGTGTCGGGATGCCGGGCGCAAATACTACAACCTCGTAGAAATAACAGAGGCGTGTTTGCCACTTCAGTGGCAAACACGCCTCTGTTATTTAGCGTATTTAAATATAGTCCATAATCAATTCAGATGTGGTCGGCACATTACAAAGGCCGAACGGCATGACAATAAATTCATACAAGCCGTCCGGTAGGACAAATGCGGTCTTACCGCGACCAGCCCCGGCCCTGGGCCAGTATACAAAGCGAATATCTAAGGAAGAAAAAAACTTGTGTTCGTTTCAAGGAGTCAAGTGCGTGGTCTAGGCGCGGCAAAGGATAGACATCCTTTTGCGTGATCATATTCAAACGACGATAATCGACGCAAACTCCGATGGAACCATCTTTCTTTTTAAGAAGAACGATTGGGGATTCCCATGGACTACTTGATGGCTCAATAACGCCACGAGTGGGCATGTCGGTCACCTGCTCATCAATATCCCGCCTCTCTGTGGCCGAAAACCGGTAAGGTCGCTAGCGCAGAGGAGCAGGAGAGCCAGTGTGGGAGACAGTTGTTGCTCGACCCAAAAAAGTATTGTGGCAATCAAATGAATCTCTGATTTGATGAAGAAGGCGGAGAAGCTCGTCGCACTGCGCCAGAGTAAGGTTACGGTTGATGGATGCAGTAAAGGGGTGCAGTGAAGAACTCACGTGCACAAGGTCTATAGCGGTGACGTATGTGGCAGGTCGGTTTCCGTGCGTGTGGAAAAGTAAGTGCGCCGGGACAGCACGACCGAGGCACTCGTGGCGTAACAAATGAAGCGGGAGCGACGTTGGGTTAGAAATACACATGGAAGTAGCACCAGCCCGGAAATCAAGCATAGCGAATGGCAGAGGAACCACTCGGCCACGTGCGTAGAGCTCAGACGGCATAAAAAGCACCCTACCGTCACACAGGGGACGATCACAGACCACCACGGAGGAATGTCGGTGTCTTCTGTGGCAAGTTTGGCAGGAGGCTGCTCTTCAAATGACGTGTCACAAAGAGGTAGGAACGCTACCTCGGTGCGGGTGCAGTCAATGACGGCATGATGGCTTGAAAGAAAATCCCATTCAAGATGACGTCGTATGAACAAGAGGCGAGAACAAAAAATTGAAGTACCTAAAGCTCCTCTTCAATAACGGCTCGGTCTGTGCAGGCTCCTAACGGCTTAATGTGCTGCTCGCTTGCTCTGCATAGCGAAAGACCTAAAACCGACGACATCACTTTCCGAAGTCTGCGGCAGAGGCGGATTCCTCCAATCGGCTCATAGGACCGAAAGGCGGATCCGATGAAGCACGGCGTTGAAATTCTCTTGGTGGGTAGGTAAAAGTCGGTTGCAAGAGGTGAGCAGTAGGAATCAACCATCGTCGGCAGAAACGCTCCACGTGGCCAGCATTCCCGCAGGAGTAACAAATTGGCGTGCGCCATTCTTTCTACACGTGGGGATACTGCGGCAATAACCAGGCGGGAGGCGGTGATGTCCGCGTTGGTGCATGTAACGCGGCACGGTTCGGCGTTGCAGGCGTCGCGGCGACCTGCGCATAGCTGATTGGCGCAGCAATAGGAGTGTTGTGAAAGGCAGGGAAAAGGCACTCAGCGACTTGTTCCTAGATGACGCGCTGCAGCGTGCGCGTCAACGAAGAGGATGGCTCCTCAGGCGTCAGTGACACAAATGAAAGTTGGCGGGCCACCTCTTCGCGAACAAACTCGAGAATCTGCGCTATCATTGAAGAGCCATCGACGACAATAGTAAAGCCAGAGCAAGAGCCTACCAGTGAATTGCGCATGGCGAGCCGCTGCTTGCGCAACTCATCATAGCTGTGGCAAAGGGTCACTACTTCATACACAGTGTTGGGGTTGTTTGCCAACAGCATCTGAAAGGCATAGTTGACAGCCGCCTTTAAAGAATCCCTGATCTTATCGCTTTCTGCCATTGTCGTATAGATCTGCTTGCCGAGATCCATGATATCCTCGATATACCTTCTGGCTGTCTCACCGTTCTGCGGCACTCGTTCTCGCAAACGTTGCTCGGCGCGAAGCTTGCGGATTGCAGGCCGCCCAAACACCTCGGTAAAACTGGTCTCGAACGCCGCCCCAGTCGATAGCTAGATCAAGTTCGTGGTTGCGGTACCACAAGTTCGCATCGTTGCTCAGGTAGAATATGACGTTGTTCAGTTTCGCAGCCTCGTCTCATAGGTTGTGGTTGCTCACCCATTTCATGGGATGTGAGCTATTCCTCTACGTCATGGTGCCCTATCCCGCTGAATATGGCAAGGGTCGCGCTGCCGCAATGCAACCGAGCAGGCCATGCCAGGCATCGTGGCCAGTGGAGGTGGTGACGGTTCTTCCGGCGTGACGGGAATGGATGGCAGAGTCCTGCTTCGAAGTTCCAGGTTTCTAAGCGTACCCCACACCCCCACCAAATGTGACCAGGTTTAGGGGAGTCATCAAGCGATAGCCAGAAACACAGCGGCAGCAACGATATATCAGCTGGACTGGCGAACTAGCTGCGCGACACGTGCTGGCGGCGGCGCTTTCTAGCATGGTGATGTTCTTCTGGTTCCAACACACGTGATGGCGTTGAAACTTTCTTGTGCCCTTCTTCTTCCTTAAAACATAAACAACTTCCTGCAAAACAGTAGTGAGTTTCAAGACACTTGATATATATTTTGATAAGCGTTGCTTTATATTCAGCTTTATAGTAGGTAAAAGAAGGAATTGGTATTCTAACAATGGGGTAGCTGTTCGTCTTACGCTAGTGGTTCAAGGCGCGGCATTTGCTTGACCTTGGTATGCAACAATACGGGTAGAACTTACATACGATGACTATCCAGGTATGCGAATAGCCTAATTGTTGTGTCACTGAATCCGGGCTCTTGTCTTTAATACTATTTGATGGCCTTGCTAGTACTGGCTAGTTGGAAACCAACTAGCAGGGCAAGTGACACACTAGAAAGTTGAAAAAAATTCGAAGCACGCTTAAGCTTCGCCTTTAAGAGTGGAACGCGACAGCATTCAAAGATCCTTGGCTACTTCTCGTGCTTCTCGACAACTGCAGCTTATGTAACCATAATATTTACCGGGAAACGTTGGTGATCAACGCTATGTACGAAGGCACGCTTTCTGGTGGAAACGCGGCCCCTTGCGTGGGCCGATCTTCTGTTATTGTTTCACACTTTTAATATTTCAGTCTGAGACGATTTAAGATAAAAACCATGCGCTATCGGTGTTTTGTTTCATGATGTTTGTTTGTGGGCTGTCATTCTCAAAATTCTCAGGAACAACTTTGTGAAGATTGTAAGTCAAAGTTTGAGAAACTTTAACATTAAAAGAAGTATTTAATGTCTACGAAGGGCCTGCGTGGTTGTGATTCAGAATGCTTTTTCGCCAGAGGACGGTTGGCGCCGACACCGGCTTTTTTTTGTGACACGAGGTTACTAACGCTAACGCGTGAAAATCACGTGTGGCGCCTACCCGCATTCAATATGCGGGTATGCATACCCGCATTTAATATTCGGGCATGAGCCACGGATATGTGGGCACGAGCCAGGGACAAGATAGAAAGAAATCACGTGTGGGCTCGTACCGGGGCCACACATTTCAGCTTCGCTGGTTTACGATATGTACGGGATACATGCATGCTGAATTTTTTCTTACTTATACCAAAACCTGATAAAATCATAGGCCTAGCTTTCTGTTTCTATTGCGTGCATCGTGCGTACACCCATATAAATGTAGCAACCTTAATGGATATGGCTTCATTATGATTTAGCCATTAGGAATATGAAAGGTTCCTGTGCAAATCCTCTCACTGCAATAACCTGCCTGTCCACCACAGCCTTGGTTCTACTCATGACGGTGCTGAGTCGACAAGAGAGTGCCCAGCTAATGGCGGTACCATTATGAGCCCAAGAGCCGATGGCGAAATCCGTCCACGGTATTCAGAGTGTAGCAGGAAAGCCATCAAAGAATATGTGACGTAAGCCTTCCCACTTTTTTTGATGAGAAAATTCTGTAGAGCATTTATTCACAAATGATCAGCATGTGTCGTTAGAAGTGCTCACAAATAGAAAGTGCCACCACATCTTCATGCATGCAATTGACACAACTCCTAACATTAGTGTTTCCGGAGTTTCTTAGCGTTCTGGGGCAGGTGCTGGAAGACGTACTCGTGGTTAAATTGTATAGGATGTCTGAAACAGAACCTGTAAACTGCCAGAACTAATGACGCAGCAAGTAGTTAAAGATGGGAATAAATTAGGCTTGATATTATTGAACCATTAAAGGTGTCCGATTTATATTGTAAGGGAGGTGGTCTCTGCAACAACGAGATAATAAAATGAATTACATGCACATGAACGCCTAGACAATATAATTTTTTATATTGTTCATTATTGGCGACACAGATGTTACTTTGAATACAAACAAACAATCAAGGCACGCACATTGGCCCATTAAAGAATAAAGAACCTAACGATGGAGTCTTATTAAAAATTTGCTATTTTTTGTCATATTATACGAAAATGTCGTATCAAAGGGCAATGATGGGGCGTGAAAATCGTTTCACTAGCAGTTATAATGCGGGGAGGTGTATTGGTGAGGTATACCATCAAGAATGAGCTCAGTCCTTTTATCTACCGAAAGAATAACGCTTCGCTTCTCCTTTTTGCATAGCTCTGCTGGATAGTGAAGCGATGAGCATTTGCAAGTATACTTAATTAAACCAGAAATCTTGCGTTTTTTCTTCTTCTGCCGATCTCACAACACGAGTTACACCGTTGCTTCTTTGTTATGCCCACACAGAAAGCGTGCTAAGTGCTTGTTTGAAGAAAATTACCCCATGGAAATTACGACAGAGACAGAGGTTGCCAGCACTACGGAGGTTCCGACCACAACGGAAAATCCAGAGCATCAAAAGAGGAAATGGGAGAAGTGTGAAAGTTTCCTACCAAAGAATCAATATCTAGTGAAAGCTGAGGTAAGGCAATTTTGTGCGCCATAAAGACAGCAGTCATTATATTTAGCCTGCCAATAGCACGCAGGGCAAACGTGGATAAATTTGGAATCGTCAGCATTTTGAAATTAGGTGGCCACGGATACTCTTACACCCCTTCAAATTGTACCAAGATTAATAAATCCTGGCTGCTTGCTCTAACAAAAAATATCTTGTCAAATACTGAAATTTGTGATTTTTTTGTAAAGCAACAGCTGAAAGAAACTTTAGAATCACATTATCTAATCTTCATTGAAAATAGCCCCAAGACGTGAAAGTAGGAATTCCTATTATGCTTCAAAATGATCTAACTACAAATTCTAAATACTGTAAGATGCAGCTCTTAATGATGATCAGTGAGGTTAGGTGCAAACACAATTCTTTGGAGCAGGAAGTTTTAGAGAAGTTCTAAGTTCAATTGATTCTTGCTTAAACGAAGGATACCCTCACGTTTATTACTTTTGCCTGTTGAAGTCGACATCTTGACATGCTATTTTATGATGCTTCACCGATTCAATCGCAGCGAGCTGGTGTATGCAATGCGATACTGCAAGAAAATTTGCAAAAACCTCCATGTACAAAGAAAGCCTAGCGGGCTTGTAATTAAATAGTGCATTCACGTATTGGAGCGTTAATTCTCACTAATAAAATAGCTGGCGCAAGTAAATTTCCATGGCATACTTTCAGAAATATACTCAAATTTTGCACGTATCGATGTCAGAAAGATTTTATGAGGCGGTTCATAAAATTTTTCAAGCTAAATTTCATTCATAGCATTTCTACATTTTCGCACGATGCAATTTGCCTGTGCACCATATCGTTCACAAGCTATGACCAAATACAAAAAAATGCAGTGTAGGCGTATGCATACTGTCAAGCATCCTGTACTGTGGTAAACATATTGATGACATCTTTGATGTTTGTAGGGCAAATAAGAATGATGAGAAGTCAACGCAAAGAGAAGCACAAAGCGTATGTATATGCATGTAACTGCTCCGAGGCACAATGTGTCACAGTTGAACGGAATGGGCAAATTGGCTGTGTCCTATATATGGAGCAGAACATTTATAACACAAGTTTGAAATTCCAAGACGCATTTGAAAATCGTGCTTTATTTCATTAAGCAGTCCTTCCGCATGCATGTATATAGCAGTTAACATTTTACTTCGAGGTCTGACGCAGTATTTTATCTTTTGATTACGCAGAAAAAACGAGAACTCAGTGGCACTACACCTTTGGTCAAAATTATTTGTCATTTGAGACGAAGCCTTCGGTGGAACGTAATAAACTGCTGAAGGCGGAGTAAAACGTGAACTGTTCCAAAAAAAACTATTAAATCGTATCGTCCTCGTCTTCTTCCACAGCTAGCTGCACTCCCGCTCATAATTGCCGCGTAGAATTACCATTCTCTCCTATCGTTGTGCTAGGGGTAGGAGCCATTGCTTAAGTGGGTATGAGCGATTTATTTTGTTACGTAATGAATAGATTTAATCTTGAAGCAATGTAATTTTGAAGAATGGCAAGCGTCAATAGCGGGCGAATGCTGCTAACCCCGTCACCGAGAAAGCTCGAGACATCGACCACAAGCGACAACGGCGGATGGTGGGCATACCTTCAGTGACGTCGTTCTTCCTGTCACAGCCGAACGTGTGTGTAATGTCGTAGTTGAGGAATACTTTAATGAACCCTCGGGTTTAACCCAGGGATGAATACCGGGGCCGCACGTTTCAGCTTCGCTGGTTAACCATCTTCACGGAGTGGAAGGGCCGACAACTTTTTAAGCGAAGTTTTGTAGGCTCACAAGTATCGGCGGTGGTGGCAATGATGGTGGTGGTGGTGTCACGCTGAAAGGTGGGCCAATCCTGGTGATAGTGCAGAAAGGGTCCACGCCCCATGGCACATATTCCTGTGGGCTCGGGGACCTGTAACGCTCCCTTGAGCTGCCCTTGTCACACGTGGGACCCAAAGGGACAAAATCACCAGCCATTCCCATGTCGAGAAAATGGGAGCAAGTGAAACTTGTCGTCCGATTTTCCGAAGCCCAAGCGAAACGTTAGCGAAGAGCCGAGGACACCGAGTTGCTTGAGCGCGATGTTGAAGCCTAACGTCGGCGAAGAGCCGCCTACCCTAAGTTTAGGGCAAACGAAGCGGAACGCCTGCGACAGTTTCGTCTGGCCACAAGCTTCGCTTACCCCCATTTCTGACAGGGGAAGGGGTCTGATTTCTTTTAGCCTTGACTGCAATTCTATCATGACCTTGTACGGTTGTATACGCTACAGTATTTCAGTGCTCACAAATACGCTCCGTTCCTGCCTGCTTATAATAGACATTTTTCCAGCAGAAGTGCTACGTATTTGCGCACCATATCAACGATTTGCACTACGACCGTAGCACGTGTTTCTTCCATTGAAGCTTATGCGTCGTGTGCAGCTGCCTCTGCTTACCGGGCACATGCACCATCAATTGTCGTGAGTTCAGAATAGTAAAATTGAACACAGCTTCTCAGTTGCTATATTACGAAACGACAGGCTGATACATTTATCGTTCACCCCTGGGGTTCTCAGGTACCCTGTATCAAAAAATCAGGCCAATCGCATGCACTGTGAAAATTGGCTGTAAGCAAAAATTTCGGTACTATTCACGTTACTGACGACAAATTGTAGTGATCACGATACATGATAGTGATACGAAAGTGTAAAGGTGATGTTGAACGTTCGTTTGCGTGCACAGCCTCTATTTACCGAAGTATATAGTGCATCACACACCCGGCGAGACCCGTTTGCTTCAGCTGTTGCTCTGCGCCAATGTTCGTAGCCAACGAGAATTTTGGCATACTCATTTGCTCACACGGTGCAAGCCACTGTAGTGAAGTGTTGATATTCGGACGGCCGCTTATGTTGTGTCCTCTTGACGCTGCGACGCATTAACGCTGTTTTGCGCCCTCACGTCCAGCATCAGTTGATCGCGCGCAAAAACATGGTCGGTGTTTACTTTAAGTAATAGGAGAAACGTGCACGACATTGAATTTACATTTTTCCAGTTTGCCTGCTATTATTGTCGTGTCTAGTAGCCTTTGTTTTATTGAAGAGACCCCAAGGAAGCAATGCTTACACACGCCACCTTTTCCTTCTCTCGTGCTCATTCCATGTAAGTGAGCTGCCACAAGCGAACAAGGCTGCTATTCGTTAGTTTCGTGACTGTGTCACTGCCTGTATAGGTTCAGCATCCCAGTGTACCCATTTTTGCCTACTCTCGCTACACCCTTTCTGGCATTGCTTGTAGCTGCTTCCTATCATTCACTTTACCTGCTCTCTCGACTCTTGTGCGTTATTACATGGGCAAGCATTCCAGTTTCTGCAATGCTATTCTGGGGAACTCCTGTGCCTACAGCAATGCAGGGGGTATTGTGGACACCCAAGGAGATCACGTTAAAAAGGGTTCATAGACCCTAAACGTGGCATTCTTTCTGGCGTCTCCTTCTTCCTCTCAGAGCTCCTTTTTTAAAATTTAACATAGGTTAATATACTGTGCATGTCCCATTCAAGCAAGAACTTTCAAGGGTATGGCTTGCACAAAATAACTAGAAAAAGGTTACATTCTGATCGTACACACAGATTAAACTTAAACCTGATCTTGTCTATTGAGATCGAATTCAGGGAGTTAATACAATGAATTAGCAGTGAGAATTACTCGTCCTTGACTTCTAATATAGAGGTGTCGCGCCAAACAAACCCTTTTGCTTAAAATTTTTATTATCCTCCTATGAAATGTTGTGTTCGTGACCCCGTATGATAACAACGCAGTCTATCTTCTTTGAAATATACAATTATCTTATATTTGTTAATTTTAGCGCTCGTGGTCAATTTCGTTAAACAGTTTTCTAATACCAAGACCAACCGACAACTTTTGAATGCAGCAAATGGATTGGTACAACCCTACCTGTAAAATCCTCTGCACTGCTGGCTCAGACATGTCAGATGAACTGACCGTTTATGCCGTGGTTGCACCAGATCAGATACCCTGTGGCAATCCTGACGATTCCAAGGTAAGGAATGTGTGCTTCAGCATTGCTCATTTCTAACAGTCTTATTTCATTTATTGCGAGGTCCCCTACAGCTTGCAGAGAAACAAATTTTTGTAACACTCGTTTATGAGAATTATAAGGCTGCGCAGTTGGTAGGGATGCCGCACGAGCTTGGCGTTTCAAGACAAGGAGACTAAACAAATTAAAAACTCAATTGGCAGTACATTGCAGCGCAAGTATTGTGGCTACCCCTTTTCTTCCGTTATCCTTAATGGTGCAGTCTGCAATGGCATATTCACTGGTTTAACTGATACATATTGTGACCTAATCTCCAAATTTGTTTCAATAGTTACAATTATCTCTCATGTCAGTAGAAGCTCCGGGTTCCATAATATCTCGCAACGCTTCATATAGTTCGGCTGAAAACCAAAAAAGGCCTGTTCTCACACTTTAGGGCATATGTCATGAAGCTGCCAAAACTGTCGAGAAGTTACAGTTGCAGTAGCAGGAAATATCAAAGGGACGCAGGCGTGGAACTTTGCCATTTCTTAGGGTATAGATATGAACGTTATTCCTCCTGTAATATTGTTATCGCAGAGCTTTTTTTACTACTGGAAAGCATCAAAACGACCGCGAGGGTTATTTGAGCCTGATTGGAAAGCCAGCCTGATTGAGCTTCGAAACAATAGCTGATTGAAAGCATGAGCACTATCTTTCAATGATATTGCTGGGAGCACATCTAAATTGAAGGATAGAGATATTTGAATGGCATTTCTTCTTGGGAACTATGTTATGTTAGAGGCCGCAGAAATAACCAATGACAACACCACTGTTGTTATAACGGTTGACATTTTGGTTGTTTAAGAAGACTTGGTTGGGGAAGGCTACACATAAGTCTTTTTATCGAAACCATTTTGGTGAGCATTCTGTGACCTTATTTCTAATACGAATATTTCGAGACGGCAAACACACTGTATTGCTCACAAAGACGCCTGAACTATTCGGCATACTGAGTGCCTTCTGATGCGAGAGAATGAGTAAGCGCAAAATACTTTGTTGGTCCATTTAAACCTTGACAAACGTCTGCATGCTTCTAGTTGGCCAAAGACGAGACAGAGATTTGTGCGAAAAACTTCACCGGAAATGCAATTCAGCTTCGTACGTCGATTAACTACGCTTTCCGCTAGTGTTTCTCAATTTGAAATTCTCCTGGTGAGTTGCATGCTATGTTGGGTTCGACAGCGAGAAGCAGGCCCTCGTATACTTCATACGAAGTGTTGTGCATGACGAACTGCGGCGACTCCAAGCAGTGGAACCAGTGGGACCCCAACCACCTGCGACAGCCCTTGCGGACATCATCCGGAGTGAAATCAAAAAGGAAGTGCAACCAGTCGCACCATGAAGACCCGAGGTCTACTTCCTAACATATGCGGCGACATTGAGGGCTATTGCGCCACCGTCTACAGGTCTCATCATGCGGGCAGTGGATCAGGCTACGCATCTGTTGCGGGACATCCCTTCAAATTCGCTACCTGGCTCAAGGTACCCGAACGTACCTACGTTCGGATACCTTGAGAACATGAATGAAATAAAAGAAAGCGATACCTCTGTGGTCAGCGCGCTCATGCGCCAAGTGCATATCCCTTCACTCGCATGGGTTCAAGTCCCCGTGAAGCCGGTTGCGGAGAAGCTTTATTAATGCGGACGCACTGTATGCCCCATAACGCGAAAATCCGGAGGCGTCTGCTTCGCCACCGATCGACCATACAGAAAATGGCCGAAGTTGCAAAGAGTAAAAGAACGTCACAAATATCCGGATTGACATCAAATTTCTCAGATAGGTCCCTGTAAACAAAGCTAATTAATGTCGTTGAATAGGAAATTTGATAGATTTTGTTTTGGATGCGAGACGAGCACGCTTCACCGCGGCGCCTTGTCGGTTATGGATCAATAAAGATGTGCCTTGTACTTGCGTTATTGCACACGTCACTTTGAAAGGTGTGGCCTAGTGCATGCGTCATTGGGCACTTGACGGCGCAGCCAATGGGGATGAGGTGGCGCTGCTGAGCCCTTGTGCATCTGAGCGGGCTTTCGAGTTAGCTGCCACGTTGAGATGTTTGGCGCGTTTTGATTTGATTTGGCCTTACCGAGGCGCAGTTAGAGCATAGGCGAGAGCTTTTACGGACAAGGAACGCACGGGAAAAACATTGCACCAGAGGGACTGTAATGCTTTGGTGGTGATGATGTTGAAGCAAGCGGAGTGAGCCGGGAATTCATAGCCTGTAATTGTTCTGCCTTATCCTCCTATGAGTTGAGATCAGGGGTGTGTCACCAGGTGTCGATGAACCCCTTGTCTTGCAGAAAGGCTATCAGCTGTCGTTGCATCTCTTGCTCATTGCTGCAGGCCCTCCCGGGAAAACGATGTCTTCAAAGGTCCTGTGCGTAATAACACTCTTTCGCAGGCTGTCGATCATTGCTTTCATTTCTATGTCAAGCTGCCGGCGTTGCCAAATGAAATGTTCGATGTCGTTAATGTCACCACAGAAGGCATAGAGTGGGGAGACGTAACGCCCCGTCTTGAATAACCAAGCCGGGGTGTACGCGGAGTCGGTTCTGACGCTGTACAACAGCGTCGCTTTCTCGCGTGATAGTCGATGAATCAGACAGGATTCGTGTGTCGTCTTGCGGATTGCCGTAAAGTGAAAGCGGATTGCATTCTTACTGTTCTGAAAAATTTTGGGCGCTTTCACTTTTGGTACACATGTCAGCTCTAGACGTGCAAAGACCGCCAGCTTTTTCATTTCCATCAATTCCTACGTGGTATGGTATCCGTTAATTGAACTATTAGGTTAAATATTTTGCTCACTAGGCCGTTAATCAGTGCCAGAGATTGCCTAGTAAACTTCTCTCGAGATAAGCCACGATGAAATGTTTAAAACGCAGACTTCGAGTCCGTCAGCACCACGACATCTCGCGCAGAAAAGGCCCGCAGTTTCCGGAAAGCCGCATTCCTGCACGTAAGCCGTCATCAATGTCTCTGACGAATTTTTTTCCTTCACGCTGTGACAAAGTCACCACTGGAGATGACGAGGTTCAGTTCCAACGACAAAAAAGTATTCGTTGTGTGGCGTTGATGACGACAACAGTCGTCACCAACGTAAATCATGGATGGTTGGTCAGACAAGTAAATCAAATTTGAATTTCTAAATGCTGTCGCAGTACAAGCCGGCGCAGTCACCAGCCGCTTTGAAAAACGAGGTGCACATTTGGTGAGGAGGAGCAACAATGCTTGCGATTCAAAGCGGAATAAATGTTTATCCCACATACTTATCTCACAAACACACTCTTAGTGATCCCCGGTACATCTCGTTCACACCTTAAGTTTTATTTGGTACCGCTTCTTTTTATAGCGAAGCTGTTAAGGGCTATGTTCCTCAAGATCGTGTCCGCATGTAGAAAAAAAAACTCTCATCCGCATTTGCTTTGGCTCCAGGTGCGTGACGGTTTGGCTCCATGGGTGTGGCGTTTTCCCGCCAGTTGTGCCTTAGCGCAGGTATCAGAACGGATGATGAAAGGCCCATTGTTATACCCCTCGCCACCACCGATGCCTCTTTCCAAAGTGTCACGATACTCGGCGGCGGGACGTCCTACCAATCGTTGTGTCCCTTTGTCTCGTGACATTCGGATCGCGCGAGCGCTGTTTCAGCACTTGCCCTTTGAACTCGCTAAGAGACGGACACTCGCTTAACAACATCTTGCAGGATCCTTACGTACCGCGGCAATGAACGCTGCGGCTCATATGCGGGTGTATCACGATGGGGTAGACTTGGCGCAGCAATCGCACTACTTGGCCATCGCGCCGGGTGAAAACAAGAGGCCGGTGTCCTTGCTTTAGTCTCAAATAAAAGAGAAACAAAGAAAGAACATGCCGAAGATGCTCAATATATTCAATAATGATAATATATAAATTCACTATAGCAATGTCACTATAGCAATATACACTATAGCATACCTACCATAGTCATAGTTTCGCTGGCTTACAACTTCACAGTAGTGGAAAGGCTCTGAATTTTTTTGACTGTACCCTATTGTCTTACGAGTATGCTGATCTCTGCTCGCTCTCTTTTTATTTTTCAGGTCTGCAAAACTGGGCTGTGCATACATAAATACTATTTATGTTCAAGACAGATTCTATGTAACACAACTGATTTTAATTAAACATTGTAGAAAGCATGAACGAGTGAGGGTTAATTGCTGTTCATAGTTTATGATGCAATGAGTCTGTTTGTCAATAATGTGCATTCTCTTTATTCTGTATTTCCTCTTAATGATTCATTGATTTTACGCACTAAATCCATGATATGATTACGAGTCCAGCCTTTGTTGGGCACCCTAGATTGTTTCGGCCACCTGAGATATTACACCTGGGATATTAGCTATTATAAGCTAGGTTGCAGGAGATCGCGTCCAGCAACAACCGGAAGTAGATACAGTTTCCGAAGCGTCGCGCCACCTTGTGGCGTCGTTTGAAAACGTCAGGATGGTGGTGTTTTTAAACTTCGGCGTCGCAATGAATTGCTCGCTTGCTTGCTTGCGTTGGTTGCTCCGCAGCTTGCTTGCTAGTGTCGCTTGCTTGACCTGCGCCCCATCAGAATTGTCGCGTGAGCATTGCTTGCTTACTCATAGCAGCCGATGACGACGGTGACGTGCACACATTCAGAATAGGTGCGTGAGCCCTCGAAAATGGGTAAAACACGAGTGTATAACTAGCGATGAAGTTAGAAGGGCGTTTAAATACATGACCAGGGAAAAAGCTGCTGGAGAAGATGGAATAACAGTCGATTTAATGAAATATGGAGGAGATACCATGCTTGAAAAGATTGCGGCGCTTTATACGCAATGCCTCACGACTTAGTGTACCAGAAAGCTGGAAGAACGCCTAAATTATACTCATTCATAAGAAGGGAGACGTTAAAGAATTGAAGAATTATAGACCCTTAAGCTTGCTTTCAGTATTGTATAAAATATTCACCGAGATAATTTCCAATAAAATCCGGGCAACACTTGATAACAGCCAACCAAGAGAACAGGCTGACTTCAGAAAGGGATATTCTACGCTGGATCATATCCCTGTCATAAATCAGGTAATGTCATCAGGTAATGAGAAATCTGCGGAGTACAATCAATCTGTCTTTGTGGTTTTCATAGATTATGAGAAATCATTTGATACAGTAGAGATAGCAGCAATCACAGAGGCATTGCGTAATCAAGAAGTACAGGCGGCATACGTGAATATCTTGGGAAATATCCACAAGCATTGCACAGCAATTTCGGTTCTCCACAAGAAAAGTAGAAAGGTACCTATAATGAAAGGGGTCAGTCAGGCAAGGAGACATCATCTCTTCACTACTATTCACTGCATGCTTAGAAGAAGTATTCAAGCTGGGAAGGCTTAAGAGTGAGGATCAAGCGCGAAGACCTCAGCAACCTTCGGTTGGAGATGATATTGTCCTATTAAGCAATAACGGGGCAGCAATAACAGCAATAAATGATTGAGGAGCTTTGGCGAGAAAGTGTAATAGTGGGGTTCAAGATTAATATGCAGAAGACAAACATAATTTTCAATAGCCTGGCAAGGGAACAAAAATACAGGATCGCGAGTCAGCCTCTAGAGTCTTTAACGGAGTACTTTTATCTAGCTCACGTAATCACAACGGCCCTGATCATAAGAAAGAAATTTACTGAACAACAAAATAGGGTTGGAGTATATAGGCAGGCATTGCCAAATCCTGACCGGGAGCTTACCACTATCGTTGAAAAGAAAAGTGTACAATCATTGATTTCTACCGGTGCTAACATATGGGGCAGAAACTTGGAGGTTAACAAAGAAGCTCCAGAAAAAGATAGGGACCGCACAAAGACCGACGGAACGAAAAATGTTAGGCCTAACGTTAAGAGACAGGAAGCGAGCGGTGTAGATCAGAGAAAAAACGGGCATAGCCGATAATCTAGTTGACATTAAGCTGAAGAAGTGGAGCTGGGCAGGCCATGTAATGCGTAGGATTTATAACCGCTGCAGCATTAGAGTTACAGAATGGGTACCAAGAGAAGAGAAGCTCAGTCGAGGACGGCAGAAAACTAGGTGGGGTGATGAAGTTAGGAAATTCGCAGGCGCAAGTTGCAATGAGCTAGCGCAAGACAGGGGCAACTGGAGATCACAGGGAGAGGTCTACGTCCTGCAGTTGACATAAATAGGCTGATGATGATGATGATAAAGACACGATGTCTGGTCTGTGTAGTATCTGAATAGTGAAGTAGTAAGTGTAGTACAGCGAAGCTGTTAAGGGCTCAGTCTCTGATGGCTGTGACAGCGTGTAGAAACAACACTCTCTTTAAGGGGGGGGGGAGGCCTCGAGCATTTTCTTCGGTCGCACTTTTAATATTGCAGTCTGCGAAGATTTAACATAAAAGGAATACGCTGCCGGTGTTTTGTTTCATGACGTTTGTTTATGGGCTGTCCTTAACATTCTGAGGAGCTGTTTAAACTTGGACGTTAGTAGCACCAGCAACGCGCACAACTGTTGTCGACGGCGGCGGCGTTTTGGCCGCGTTCGCACCGAACGCGCGCGGCATTGGTGGCGTTTTTATGAAGCACGTGCCAATCTTTGCCGTACACCCTATGGCGGTGTACCGTAGCGACCATAAAGCCATGGTCCCTGCGGTCACTAGGTAAATGAAAACCACCGAATCATATATATTTCTTATTCTTTATTAGTTCCAATAACCAATTACACCATGTCATCTTAATAGTCATAATTGTAAATGCATAATTTTCACCATCGTACAGCTTCGCTGGTCTTCCATCTCCACCCCAGGGGAAAGGCTGCCATTTATGTCACTTGTTGCATTCAAACGCATTTTCAGCCTACATAGTTTTTTTTCTCTTTCGCGACATGTAGCTCTAGTATAGTCGACATCAATATTTTCAATAGAGCTCTCTTGCAAGATCATCATGTTTTTATGATAGGACAGGGCGGATATTGGTATTTGACTTTGTACTATCTTCGTTCAGGTTGCGTATTTTGTGCATCTTTGGACCAGCGCAGGCCACTAAGGCTAATGATTTTAACAGCGAAGCTGTTCTATAGCTTACCGCAAAAAGTGCCGTCTGCCGCAAAACCTCGCCGAGCTATGACGCCACAGCGTTGTCTAGCAACCACCTCGCGTAGCGGCATTGACGTGCCTCCTCTCCGTTCCGTGCACATGTTGCCTTGACATAGGACGTTACGAACAGGGAAGGAGAGCATGCGCGCTGGGCGCGCGATACTCAGGAGTGGGAAAGAGAAAGTTAGAGCGAGACATAGAGAGAAATGAATTGTAGCAACACTAACGAGGCAACGCGGAGAGCTGCTGCCGCCGCCACCCGCGTTTCCCCGTTTTCCACGTTCGCGCCCGGGAAAAGCGGGTGGCGTCCGTAGCAGCTCGGGAAGTTTCGACCAGCTGCTACGGGGCGTGGCAGGTTTCAACCAGCCACGCCCCGGCAAGTGTGTAGGCGCATCTTGGCCGTGCCATCATCATCATCATCATCATCATCATCAGCCTATATTTATGTCCACTGCAGAACGAAGGCATCTTGATCTCCAATTACCCCTGTCTTGCGCTGGCTGATTCCAACTTGATGGTTCGAAATTTCCGAACTTCATCACCCCACCTAGTTTTCTGCCATCCTCGACTGCGCTTCCTTTCTCTTGGTATCCATTATGAAACTCTAATGGTCCACCGGTTGGTTATCCATGCTAGGCATTACATGGCCTGCCCAGTTCCATTTTTTCCGCTTAATGTCAACTAGAATATTGGCTCTGATGCACACCGCTCTCCTCCTGTCTCTTAACGTTAAGCCTAACATTTATCGATACATCGCTCATTCTGCGGTCCTTAACTTGTTCTGGAGCTTCTTTGTTAACCTGCAAGTTTCTGCTCCATATGTTAGCACCGGTAGAATGCAACCATTGTACACTTTTCTTTTCAACGAGTGTGGTAAGCCCCCAGTCAGGATTTCGCAATGCCTGCCGTATGCATTCCAACCCAATTTTATTCTTCTGTAAACTTTATTGTTATGATCAGGGTCCCCTGTGAGTAATTGACCCAGATAAACGTACTCCTTTACAGACTCTAGAGGCTGACTGGCAATCCTGAATTCTTGTTTCCTTGCCAGGCTATTTAACATTATATTTGGCTTCTGCATAATAATCTTCAACCCTTCTCTTGCACTTTGTCGGTTAAGGTCATCAATCATTCGGTGTAATTCGTCCCCGTTATTGCTGAATAGGACAATGTCATCTGCAAACCGAAGGTTGCTGAGGTATTCGCGGTTTATCCTCGCTCCTAAGCCTTCCCAGGCTAAAAGCTTGAACACTTCTAAGCATGCAGTGAATAGCATTGAAGTGATTGTGTTTCCTTGCCTGTCGCCTTTCTTGATAAGTATCTTTCTCCTTTTCTTGTGGAGAACCGAAGCTGCTGTGCAATTCTCGTTAACTGTTTTAACGAGAAATGTTTTTCTTTTAAGCTAACATTTCTGCTTTTCACATTCTTTGAAAGATTGTACATTGCTTTCTTTTCTAGCACTATTCTTTGCTAATTTCCTTTAGAAGAGCTGCCATTTTTATGCATTCTGGATCCTAGAAAAACATGATGTTCAACAAAACATATTCTTTTGTTGTTACTCTGAATTGGCGTTTCTTCACCTGTTGCCATAGGTACAATCCTGTTTATGTATGGCAAATGACCAGACATCTGGCGTTTTTTTTTCCAACTCAAGAATGAGCGTTTCAAGTTCTCCCTACTTCCTGCCAATAAAGCAGTGTCGTCTCAACACCGTAAGTTGGTTGGCCCTGTTGCTCCAGTTTTGACTCTTC
Source organism: Dermacentor silvarum (assembly GCF_013339745.2). Classification (NCBI taxonomy): domain Eukaryota; kingdom Metazoa; phylum Arthropoda; class Arachnida; order Ixodida; family Ixodidae; genus Dermacentor; species Dermacentor silvarum. The sequence continues at coordinate 103,799,659 of NC_051162.1, read as the reverse complement.
AATCACGCTCTTTGAATTCAGTTTCTGACACATGTTTTGTGTATAATCACAAAAGTTGTGAAGAGATATTGCATCGATTATTCATATTTTCAGGACATTTTACTAGTCTGTAGTACCAGCATTCGTGTCAACAAGTGCTTGTGCTCGCGTGTGAAGTGGCTTAGTGTAAATATGAGGCGTTCGGGAGTTCCCGTTGTCGTAAGATACATACAGAAAACGTGTCATACTATTTATGTGACACAGAACCTTGTTTCTTTATGTATTGTGATAAAAACAACGAATATGGGTTTCATAGTAAATAGATACGGCAAGCATAATAACCGGCCGTACTTTCTAGGAAATCATATCATTTTCCCCAGATAGTTACCTAGATCCTGCAATTGTGTCGGAGAGTTCGATGAAATTCGCCATTCTTCGGAATTGATAATAACACTAGAACGAAAAGTTAAATATGTTGCCCCAGAAAAGTTCACGCAGAAGCTGTTCTGGGAGTTGTCTATGTATGCATAAGCATTTTGCCGCCTGTTCATCTCCACGCAGCCCGGTGTCATTATCTGTGTTAGGCAACCTTATCCGACCAGTATAAACCTTATCAGCGATTATCGGTCATTATCCGCCTTATACGACTCGATCCAGTCTTTAAGAACCCTAATCAGTTGTTATCAATCTTATCGGAGTTGATCCGAGCCTTATCAACCCTTATCGGTCATCATAAACCTTATCCGACTAGATCCATCCCTTATGAACCCTAACCGGTTGTTATCAACCTTATCGGACTTGATCCGAGTCTTATCAACGCTTATCGGTAGGCATCAAATTTATCGCAACCCTTATCAACCCTTATCTCACCTTACCAACCTTATGGGACATGATCAGACCCTTATGAACTCTTGCGGTCCGTATCAATCTTATCAGACTTCATCCGATCCCTAACCTTAATTGGTGCTTATTAACCTTAATTAACCTTAAAGTGTAAGAGTGGGGTTGAAGATTAATATGCAGAAGACAAAGATAATGTTCAATAGCCTGGCAAGGGAACAAGGATTTAGGATCGCCAGTCAGCCTCTAGAGTCTGTAAAGGAGTACGTTTATCTAGGTCAATTACTCACAGGGGACCCTGATCACAACAAAGAAATTTACAGAAGAATAAAATTGGGTTGGACTGCATACGGAAGGCATTGCCAAATCCTAACTGGGAGCTTACGACTGTCGTTGAAAAGAAAAGTGTACAATCATTGCATTCTACCGGTGCTAACATATGGGGCAGAAACTTGCAGGTTAACAAAGAAGCTCGAGAACAAGTTAAGGACCGCACAAAGAGCGATGAAACGAAAAATCTTAGGACTAACATTAAGAGACAGGAAAAGAGCGGTGTGGATTAGAGAACAAACGGGGATAGCCGATATTCTAGTTGACATTAAGCGGAAGAAATGGAGCTGGGCAGGCCATGTAATGCGTAGGATGGATAACCGGTGGACCATTAGGGTTACAGAATGGATACCAAGAGAAGGCAAGCGCAGTCGAGGTCAGCAGAAAACCAGATGGGATGATGAAGAAGTTAGGAAATTTGCAGGCGCACGTTGGAATACGCTAGCGCAAAACAGGGGTAATTGGGGATCGCAGGGAGAGGCCTTCGTCTTGTAGTGGACATAAATAGACTAATGATGATGATGATATGATGATGATGATGATGATTAACCTTAACAGAATTGCTGCGACCTTCTGAGTGGGCACTGGAGAACAGCTACCATACGGTCACTGCTAAGCTCTCCTTTCTGCTTTCTTGTGCAGCTTGCTGTTTTTGGCTCATGGTTGTCACCGTCTAACAAGTGTGCTGTGTCTACATCTACATCGGATTTCCTGCTGGATCTACCGCTACAAGCAGCTGACAACAGCCTTGGCTATCTGAGCATGGAAGACGTCATCATTTTCACGCCCGTATCAAGTGGGACATCGACAATGCAGCCAGCGGCAGCACTCTAGCGCTCTCACTTAAACAACTGGCATCAGCAAGGCGCTTCCAGTGGGAACAGGAGAGCAGCTAACATGCGGTCGCGGCTAAGCTCTCCTTTCTGCTTTCTTGTGCAGCTTGCTGTTTTCGGCTCGTGGTTGTCCCCGTCTAACGCGTGTGCTGCGTCTATATCTACATCGGATTTCCTGCGAGATCTACCGTTACAAGCAGCTGAGAAAGTTGAGATAACCAACGCTGACAACAGCCTTGGTTATCAACGGCCAGTGGGATATCGGCAGTGGGGCCAGCGGCAGCACTGCAGCGGTCAGATTTAAGCAACCCATAATCACAGCGTGGTTTTGGCACGTAAAACCCCATAATTTTAAGCAACAGGCCTCAGCAAGGCGCTTCCAGTGGGCACGGGAGAGCAGCTACCATGCGGTCGCTGCTAAGCTTGCCTTTCTACTTTCTTGTGCAGGTTAGGCAGTCCGAATCGCTTTTTTGTAAACGTACAAACAATGTCTGCTTGCTGCTCTTTCCTTGCCCACAAGTGCTGGCTGCCACTCTCAGTGATTGTGCCTATGTAGCTATGTTGCTGTTACTTTCCGGGGATGTGGAATTAAACCCTGGTCTCCATACTGAAGCTTAACATCAGCACAATCAAGTTATGGCCGCCGTAGCTACTTGTCGTCCAAATTTGACACGCGACATGCCGAGATGATGAATGACATAGCTGAACTAAAGTCTAACGAAGAAAACCTTAATGAGACTGAGACCTTTCCAATAGAGTGACTGCCGTGGAAGCTGTGGTTGAATCTTCTGAAAATGTGCCTTCAGGAAGTGAAATTACTACTGCAGTTCAGGAAGCAGTTGCAAATGAAAGCGCTGCGCTCGCGTCAAGACTAGACGTTCTGGAGGACCATTCACGACGCGACAACTTGATCTTCTATGGGTTTCGGACAAGTTATCAGAAACGTGGGCTCAATCAGAAGCCCAGATACATCACTTTCTTTGCAAGTGTCTCAACGTGAATTTTTCGGAAGTCGCAATTCTTAGGACTCATAGTTAGCACATACGTTGTTGGCTGTTATAGCTAAGTTTGTTTCTTCCAAAATGAGAGACCATATACTCTCGCAAAAAGCAAAGTTTAAAGCAGATGGTATTTCAATCGGCAAAGATTTTTGCAAAGCCACCCTCAATTGCGAAAATCACCAAATGACTTTGGGAAGGCCAGCGGTGAGTTTTTTTCTTTGCGACATACCAAACTATAATCATAGGTAAAAAAATGTTACGTAGCATATAAGCATGCAGTTCCGTTTCGTAGAGATACTACAACAGCGACTTATAAAATGCGTTGTCCATAATCCATCTTTCATTGACTTATACTTCATCACACTTCTAAGAACACTTTGTGGAATTGTCTTTATACCAGGACACGTCCAAAGTAGGTGGTGGGCATCCGCTGAAGACGCAGCAGCACAGCATTTCCGACACTGGACAATGTCTTCATGGGGTTGACCACAAGCACAAGTGACGGCTGGTGTAAGGTCTGCCCCGGCCCGAAATCTCCGGAGAGACACTTCCTCCACCCGAGAGAGATTGTGGGGAAGCGAGCAGACACGCGGAGGGGGGGGGGGGGTGAGGGCACGCGTGTGACGCCGGAGGATGGATGTTCGGGCAAAGAAAACAGAAGGGGCGTGAGAGGGAAGGTCAAGAGGAGGAGTTACGGGTGTCGAGAGAAAGGTGGAGCAATGCGATCCACAAGGTCATTGTTGTGGTCGTAACCATGTGCCTGCACCCAGTGAACAGTAAGGTTCGCACGTGTAGAATTGTGAATCTTGTGGAGCTGCTCAAAAATACGTAATGACTTCGTTACTTCTTTGAGACAACGGCGCCGAGGCTGTCATTATAAATGTGGGCTCCGTTGATGTTAGGCAAATTGACAAGGGTTTCAATCACATCGTGTATTGACTGCAGCTCAAATAATGAGGGGTCTGAAAATTTTGTTGCATAGCTGCGAGTGGCTTGGATCTCAGGGTGTGTCGGACTTGAGAAGGCTATTTGTCCTCCTTTTGAGTAAAGCGGCACGTCCGTGTATACCGCACAGCGTCCCGTAGGTACGGTCCTTTCAGTCGTTGCAATCGGCTGAACCCGCCGGCGCACCTGTGTCGTCTTGTTATGTGTTAGGGATGTGTACTTCGATGGTAGAAGAGTGTCCAAGTTCGTATTTCAGGCGCAATTACCATAGAAATCGGAATGGAGCACCGCGTCTGTCGGTATGTGGCATCTTTTGAGCTTTCTTGCTTGCTGTCGCTGCTCAATGAGTTCAGAAATGGTAGCTCTTGTAGCGTTGGTATTGGTGTTAGACGATGGAGGTGTGTAATTGCTCTCATGGCACTTATGTTTGTAACCTTAAGTTAACATTTCCGTATTACAGTTAACCTTACAGTTAACATTTCACTTGAACCTACCTTTTGACTCCAGTGCATTTCTTGACTCGTGACTAGACGCAGGTGCGAATTCCTGGAAGGCTGAAACGCCGTGTATCAAAAACAACTAAATGTTTCTGGCTATTGCCGACTGCCGCCGGCTGGGCCTTCTTATTTCGCAATAAAATGCACGCACACAAATCTATTACTAGGCTTCAAGTAAAGAACCGACATCATTTACGATGATGCTAAATGTCACGGAACGCCAGCATTGAATTTTTGATGGTTCATGACTGATGAAATGTGCTATCGATGGTGCACATGATGCATTGCAAGAAGAAATACCTATCTTTACCAGCTGTTTTCATATTCCACATTTTTGTTGGTAAGTAAGATAATCGTTCCCTCAGGGTCTTTCGTTCTTATTTATTTGTGTTCATGCTAGGTGCACCGATTTTCATCCACGAAATGTAAAGTGACTTTTTGGTATACTGTGCATAAAACTAGCAATGTATTTACCTAAAGATGCGACAGCCTGCTCTGTGGTAAACTTTGCGAATAATAAACTTTTCGTGAAACTTCTGCAATCTGGCGCCCGGTCCACACAGATGTATTTTTTCAGGTAATGTGGTGTGAATGACCTTGTCATAGAAAGTGCAGTGCACTCTCAGTTTAACTATATTTACTATGCACCATAACTGAAAGCTGTGCGAGTTAGTAATTATTCATGGCAAAACGGCCGCGCGCAGATGGAACGCAGGACACACAAGTGTACAAGTGTGCGCTTGTTCGCAAACTACGTGCGCCCTTCGTTTTTTGTGCGTGCTGCAGTTTTAAAATGTATATTTACCATATGCGAATACGACGCGTGAGCCGAGGCCAGCGTGTCGCAAAGCGTGTGTGTGTCGCGTTGGGGCACTTCGCACAACCCACAGGAGAAACCATGTTTCAAGCACTGTCTTCGGCAGTTGGTGCCATTGCGAAATGACGTTACGCAGGCTGAAGGTAGTCGGATTCGCCCAATCGGGAGCATGGATTGGCACACACTTGTTCTACCACGTCCTTTTGTTTGTCACAGGGCGCAAGAATGCACCTTGGAGTACATCCCTACCGGTATGCAAGGTTGGAGAGTGTGTTGAGAGTCAAGAAAGAGTAACTCTTCACCGCAAGAAAACCGCCATGTACAAGTGAAATCTTTCTGATTTACTCTAACATGGTGTAACACGATGTGTATAAAATGATGCAGGCTTTTCCCGTAAGGGTGTCTTCATTAGCAGGAATTTGGTATGTTTTGAGACACCGCGGGGCTCTAGCACATGGGCGTCGGAGAATCACGCGTTTTGCTTCGCATAGTTATCCATAATCGTGGAAAATGAGATCATGAGTGTTGAGCCGATGCTGACCGATAGGACACATAACGGTTTTGAGTGTGTAACTGAAATGGTCACGCGTTCGCAGTGGTTTGGCCAAGGCGTTTTCTCTCTCAATCTCGAGGGCAATCACACAGTGCTGGTTACGAGCATATGTTGCGACCTTATCTCTTCCAAAAGGTGCCCTCATATTACTTCTCGGAGTGGTTCCTGTGCAGTTGACATTTCCGCTAAACCCACCTTTTGACTCCAGAGCGTTTCTTGACCCGTGGCTAAGTGCACATGTGAACTTCTAGAAGGCAAAAACGTAGTGTGTCAAAAAACTATCGAATGTCTCTGGCTGTTGTCAATAACCGCCGGCTGGCCTTCGCATGCTCCGATAAAATGCACAGACACGCCTCTATTTCTACGCTTTAAATGAAGACCCGACGTCAGTTACGAATGGCGGTAAATGTGGCAATACCAGTGAATCTCCAACTTTATCAAGCTGGTCCAGCTAGCATTACGTTTTTGATTTTTCATGACAGAAGAAATGTGCTATCGACGGTGTACAGGAAGCAAAAGGATATACCTGTCTATGCAGGCTGTTTTCATCTGGCACTTCTTTGTTGGTAAATAAGATTGTCGTTCTCTCTGTGTCTTTCGCACTTCTTTATGTTCATGCGAGGTGCACCGATTTTCAACGAAATGAATAGGGTATATTTGTGAACTGTTCATAAAACAAGCTAAGTATTGTCCCAGTGATGTGACAGCCCGGCTTTGTGGTAAAATTTGCAAATAACTTTTTTTCGTACAACCTCTGCTATTTGGCACGCTGTCCACACAGATGTATTTTTTTCAGGTAATCTGACGTGAATGACCTTGTCATAGAATGTGCAGTACACTCTCAGTTCTAATTATATTTACCGTGCCCAATACCTGAAACCTGGACGAGTTAGTGATTATTCATTTTAAAACTGCAGCGCACACAAGCAACCAGGACACACATAGTTTAAAAACATGCGATTGTTCGGAAACTACCTGTGTCATTCGTTCTTTGTGCGCGCTAGTTTTACAAATGTATACTTACCATATATGGATATGACCCGTGCACCGAGTCCATTGTGTCGCGTTGTGTGTGTGTGTGTCGCGTTGGTGCACTTCACGGCTCCCGCAGGAGAAAACATGTTTCAAGAATTGTCCACAGCAGTTGTCGCGATTGTGAAATGACACAGGCTGGAAGTAGTCAGGTAGACATGATTGCGACCATGGGTTGACACTCATCCGATCAACCACGTTCTACTAAACCTGCGCGTAGCATCCGAGACCAGAAGTGGGTGCACCGGTGCCTGCGAACTCTGAGAATGCTCTGGAACATAATCAGTGACCCAGGTTGGCGAGATGTTCCTTCAAAAGCAGCGCATACCCAGTGCGTTCATGGTGCATCTGGCGAAGTCGTTGACGTGAGCAGCTTTCATTGAAAAGCCGCACATAGCCGCTGCATTTTTGGCGCAGCCTGCTAATGAGTCAGTTTACTGTCCTTGAAGACCCTTTGGCGTGGCTTTGATTCCGCTTAACTATAATTTAAGGGATCTTTGTCGTCTCTGCAGAGCGGCACATTCTCAGTGGCACAAAGTTACCCAAGTTTGCATTGAAGGCACTCATTGAAGTGCGGCGAGTACCAACTGCTCATGCTTCATAGGCCGAAGTTGGCATCAAAGAGGTTTATTAAAGACCAGCACGGACAGAGTGCCACATCCCGAGTGCTTCACTTCGGCGTTGGAAGTTTCTTGGAACAACCGTACCTAACCAGCCCCCATCTACAGTGACCCATGTCAGCGTGAAAGAGGTTCGTCGAAGAGTGGCACCTATGTACACATGATTGATGTTAAGCCCTGTTACCTCAGCACAGCAGCCCGATACGGTAGCGATTCGGCCACTGAGCAGGAGGGAGGCGGTATTGAAGTTAGATACAAACTTAGATGCCTGCATACAAAAAAACCATACATTAGTAGATAGATACATAGCGCCTCAAAAATGGGTGAAGTAGCCTAAGAATGCTAAAGCATTAACAAAGAAATAATTAGTAAGCCACACAGCTCAATTTACCAGTCCTATTTCCGAGGCGTTTCACGTGGAGCATACGTCATATATCAAACCTCAGTGCTCAGCACGTAGCAGTTGGGAATTTAAAAATACACATTTTTTATATTTTGTGGTCTAAGAAGGTGTGTTATTCTTAATTTTTTCTTGTAATGGAGGCATTGTGATGCATGTAGAAAAAGCTTGTTCTGCATGTATACTCTTGAATTCTGTCAACATCATTGTGGGGAAAAAATGGGTGTTGCCTTTATTGAAGTATTACCAGGAAGTGCACATTTGTGTGTCTCGATGCATTTGAAGGTATAGTCATTCGATTCCACAAAATAAATGCAAAGGTCCCTCCCCCTCGTCTTTATGATTTTCTCGTTTTGGTTAGGGCCAGCTACAATTCTCTACACCCTTCGTTTGTCATTGCCTGGGTTATGCTGGGACGTCTATTTTTTCTTTTATTTATAATTTGCTGCAGCTGGTAATATTAGAATGTATGGTGACTGAAGCCTCATTTACTTTTGCTCCCAAGCCAGCGCATATACTGACCAGTGGTATGAACAGACGTTTGGGCTTGACTATCACCGCATGCCTGAGGAAACGAAGGAGCCTCAGCCATCACGTGAAACCGTGTTTCATCATGTGAGTGAGGATGGAGTTACCTACAACGATGTGAGCAAATATTCTTTCATTATTAAATGCGCTATCTGCCACCATAGCACGTCTAGATGGCGTTGTTGTAATAAATAATAGTTTATCGCGGGGAATTAACAATCGTATGTATTTTGAAGAAAGTAAGTGTGCAAAATATTAAGACCAAGTTATAATTTTGACATCTAAATTACACTCAACGGGAGTGTATCAGAGAAATTTTATTAGGTGTCTGGAAAGTGTATAGCTATTTGTGTTACTCCGCACGACGATACCGATTTTTTAAGGAAGCGTTGGTACGTTTAATGGCTAATTTTGACGGCTGAGTAGTGGGCGGATGACACTCTAGGGATCTTGTTTGTCCAGAAACATTTTTCTCACTGTTATTATTCTATAAGTACGGCTTCTCCCTGTTTGGTGAATGGCGTAAGTTGTCAGGTTATCTTCAATAAACAGGTCATCTCCACTCACAACGGCATTTTATGATTATTGAGGTACTACTTTTTCAAGGTTAACCCAACCTAATTCCACGAACTTCGCTATGTTTCTGGCACACATACAAAAAAAGTTCTACTTGGCATCTGATCAACATCTGTGGCCCTTGCATAATCTTTAGCCCAAGTGATCAGTTGCCATCGAGGCTATCCTTTTAGCTACATTCTGTCGTTTCTAAACTACCTGCGACATTGGTGACCAGTTGCAATGGTAACGTGAAATATAGCTAAATGGAAATACATGCAGGCCGGAACGATGAGAAGAAATCGTTTGCCGGCAAATACAAAGAGGAGCAGAATGGAAGCAGTAAAAGTGCGTTCTGTAGACTTATCCAATATGGTATTTCTGGCAAACTATTCTTAATCTGAGTATATGTGATAACCTGATAGTGTTGATTGTTCTTTAACTCAGGTTCGTTCCCGGAATATTGAGGAACATGAAAAGCACCGGAATAAGAGCTCCAGCTCGCTTTCTAGAAGAACTGAACGAACTACGCTTCAACTAAGAAAAATTCAAGGAAACCAGGAAATTACTGAAATAATTCGTGAGTATTTCATGTTCTAGATTTCTTTACAGTGATAGCTGATATGAACTCATTACCATTGTTTGATGTTCACCTTTGGAGCTGCTGTTGTTGGCACTAGTCGCAAGAAGCCAAAAGCTTTAGCACTAACTTGAACAGCTTAACGGCAAAATGGGACAAAGGGAACATAGGCGTCACCTCGTAGGAGGGACGTGACGGCAACCGTACGAGCCGTGCCGTCGTTCCTACTCAGAAGGCGAAGGCGGCTAGCGGAGCGGCGGTAGCGATGACCAGCGTGGCTAGCTTTCAGAACTACACTGCGCGTGCCGTCCTTGCACCTCGAGCACGCGCTGCGCTTCTTTATTTTTCACTTCGACAGCCGAGAGACGCCGACCAGAGTGCTATCAACTGACTTCTGTTTGGACGCATGCTGCTAAATATATAGAACGCCTGCGCAATAAACTAAGCAAGGACACACCATGTTTGCGCCTTGTCTCGGGCACGCAAGGAGTTCAATATGTGATTGGGAATAACCGTCATGGTCATGGACGGAAGATCGTACGGGAGAAAGGCTGTGAGGTCATGAACAAGAATTTCCAGCGCATCAATGAAAATCACGCAAACAAGAAAAACACTTACCTATAGAAGAAACTTAGGAAACATCAGCAGCAACACCAAGGCAACACAGAAACGCCACCTCAGGGTGTTCTCCATGATTAAAGTGTACAAGCTAGCTATGCATTTCGATGGAGGCGAATTGCAAAAACGCCCGTGTGCTTGCGTTGTAGTGCAAGTTAAAGAACCCCAGGTGGTCAAAATTAATTCGGAGCCCTCCACTATGGCGTGCCTCATAATCAGAACTGGTTTTGGCCCATAAAACCTCAGAAAAAAGAAGAAGCTATGCCATTTGAAGCCATCATTTTTGCAGCTGATGCCTGGTTAGTGCATCGCTAAGACGGCCTTGCGGAGCACCTCTCACGGATTTAACTTTCGGACTATCATAAGGGCCAAAATTTTAAAGGCAGTATGTGGTTCGTTGAGCCAAGCGGAACTCTACACAGACTAGGCATCAAATAAAAAATGGAATAGACCTCCTTCCCTGTTCACTATAAATCTCAACAAGACAAACTCTTAAATCTATTAGCAGTCGGGAGTCTGCAAGTCATGGCTGCATGACTTTATTCGATGAGCACAGTGAAAGGAATAATTTCTGATGATGATGTTTACCTTGAGCGAGAAAGAGCTCCTAGAGGGTTGGAAGGAACAGGACGTTACCCGAGTACAAAGAATAAATATCCAAGAGACAAGAACGAAAATTTCAAGAAAACATCTGATTCTCACAATCGTGCCAAGAGTACTATCAGACGCCGTAAAAACTGGATACATAGAGCTCAGAGCCTTGTCATATATACGAATTCTTCGAACATGTTTCACGGGTCATAGATATGGCCATGGTTCCCAAAGCTGCTGAAGCTGACATACTTGTGGAAAGCAGGACTTCACACAGGAGTGAAGTGACCAGCATCACTCTTCCTATGACCGTAGGGACGCTCTCCATTGCCCGAACTGAGACGGTAGCCTCGCAGCTTGTACTCGATATTACCCGACTTGGGAGAACGAAAATAATATATACATTCTTCAAAGTAAACCAAAGCTTCCTGAAAAGCAAAGGTGCGTTTCATTTTTCTATGCTGATGCGGCGCGTAAGGGGGCAGCGCAGTGCCATGATCCGTCACTTCCACGGCCCACAAACACTGTCGCCGCGACAGTCTCACCAGCTCCTGTGGCGGTAGCAGCCAGCGATCTTCCGTCATCTCACAAGAAGGACCCATCGATATCTGGGCTTGTGGGCTCTGCGGTCTCGTCTCTTGAGTAGAGGCCTTCTTGGCGAACGCACTGCTCCCAAAAGGACACGTCAAACGCCCCGCAAGAGGCGATGGTCACTCCTCCTAGCAAGACCCAAATTAGCCCATGGCACAGCCAGCACAGTAGGAATGGCGCGAGTGTCAGCACAGAGCAAAAAAAACGAAAGGGTCCTGTAATGAAATGTCAGAATAGGGATCAATAAGCTAACGTTTCTTTTTTTTGACACGGCAAAAAGTTCTCTCTCAATATAAATACCGAAAATTACATCGGAACATTGGAGGCCTTGTCCACAACTTTGAAGATATCAAAGAACTGCATAATTTTGACCTAATTGTGCTGTGTGTTCAAGAGACACATTTGAATCCTCCGCACATAAACTCTTTCCAGAAATGAGCCACTTTTTTCAAAGCTCGTTGAAATCCTAACGCACCGACCGGTGGCAAAAACTGTAGCTTGTCAACATTTGGCCCCTCACATGTCCCTTGATGCCGTATCAGTACAAGCAAATCGCTTCGAAAAATCGGTTACCGTAAATTCTATATACACGCCTCCAGATTATCACCACAGCAAAAAAAAAAAAATCCTAGAGCCTCATTAGACCATCCTTCAACCAATCTGGCAACACCCTACGTCTACACCTGTGTTAGTGAACAATTTAACTCCTTTGCTTTCTTTTTTTTCTCTTAATCCCTCATGGTCTCTCCCACGTGCAGATCAGGAAACATGACGTCGATCGGGTTAACATCATTGCCTTTCCTTGTTGCCCTCTGCCTCTTTCTATAGCCTAATTATTCAGCTTCTGGATCCATACTTGGTCGTCGCTGATTTTAACGCACACAACCCTCAGTGGTGGCACTTACGTTTTGACATGACAGATCCACCGTTAAATAACTATAATATAAACTCCCGCGCATGCCTCTTTATCAAGAAGGAGACAACTTATTACCATCTCCGTTGTAATTGATATTTTTTTCCAGACAGAGCGCTTGGATCCTCCCGCATTGCTTCGCTACTTAGAAGAAAATATACCCAAAATTTCGTTTTGGATTGGCCGGTGCCCCATACCACTGTGCTTAGTAAAGAAACACAATTCTGCTGCGCCTGTGGCTTGGTGGAAACTAGCCACAGCGTATTGAAACGTTTTCAAAAAATCAACCTACTTATGGCAATAACTATTAACAAATTTACTGCAGATGACGCAGCAAGTGTTTTACCGTTCTTTATCCGCATCGAGGACGACACTTAATGAGTAATCATCGCATGCCATTGTAATGGCTACCAATGAGCCGGCTATCGTGGGCGCTTGGCCCGAATGCGGGTAATAACCACGTACTCTGCGCAGCTTAAACTGCCGAAGGAAGATCACAGAAATCATCATAGCATATAATACCTTTGGATCGCCACTTATACATGCACGATACGAAATATTGTTATTAGCATTTAAATTGAAATAAGCTCTGGTGCTTTATGTCGAAAAACCACGATCTGATTTGCGGCACGCTGCAGTGGCGAAGTCAAGAATAATTTCAATCACCTGGAATTTGTTAACGTGCACCCAATTCAAGGTACACGCGGGCGTTTTTGCATTTCGCCCACATAAAAAGGTGGCCACCGCGGCCGAGATTTGATCCCGCGGCCTCGTGCTTAGCAGGGCAACACAAAAGCTACTAAGCAGCCACGGTGGATCGCATTAGCGTCACCAATGATCGACAAAGGATGGATGCGCCGCCAGCTTTTAATATGCCCTCCTGTTTGGCCAATGTAAACATGACCACATTTAGACGGTATATAGTACACCATATTACTTTTGCATCTAAAAACATACCGACGATTCTTTATTTCTGCATACACACTTCTTCCTTTGCCCTACTTGCTTATCTGTTTCTTGCAGTCATTGTCACATGCTTTTTAAGTTATTAATTCGTAAGCGTGGTAGGAAAAATCATGTGTTTTATATTTACAATGTCTTAACATTTTTCATTCCTATACAGAATCCAGAGAAGATTTGGAGAGATTCACAATAGAGGTTTACTTCCTAGCTGACAGTGAGATAACAAATCGTGTCAAAAGTCAAGGAAAAAGTATTGAGGATTATGCGAAGGAATTTGTTAAAAAGGTAAGTACGGAAAACACATTTTAAGCATGAAATTCTTTTAGCTCCCGTTGTAGGCGACCATTTAAAGACCTTCAGCCAGAATCCTGAGCCATTATCAGGGCACTCAAGACGAGAACGAAACGAGAAGATCCGGGCACCGTTACTAGAGCAAAATGAAATCATCCGCGCAACCAATCAAAACTTAAGAAAATGCGGCCTCTGGCTAACAACCCCTTGTACAGAACCGCACTACATACGCTAGTTACTACCCACACAGGTTACAAAAAAAATGTTGCTTCCGATTTCGTCCAAACGTTTGTTGACAATATCACTCAAGCTGAAATTTCTAGTAAGCTGAAGATTGATTTGTAATTTCCAAAGGTAGATAATTTGCACCATATGCTTGATTGACATCTTTTGGCGCTGACACAGGGTTGCCTGTGCTCTTTTCAGCACCAGTGGTACGTGAGTTCCGCGGCGCGAGTTTTGCACTGCCTCCTTCGAGAGATGGCCACGCTGCGTGACCAGGCCGCCAGTGTCCGGTGCGCCGCAGATGGTTGTTTGGCGGAGACGAGACTTGCAACAAGGTTCCGTTCAAAACAGGTTCATTTCGGCCCAGTAAGCTTTCAGTTCTGCGTCCCGGCGCCAATCTACTTTGCCGGTAGCCATTTCATGCTTACACACTAAACAATTTCTCACCCATAAGGGTGTAAATCAGCTTGTCCCCAGACGAACACCCTTTGCCACCTATTGGGTGCTTAAAAAAGGGTGCTAGAAAAGGGTGCAGAGGCCAGCACCCTTAAGGAAGGGTGCACAGCATAAAATTTTAAAGGGTGTAGTGGTCGCACCCTTACTAAAGGGTGCTATTTCACCATAACACCCTATAAAATGGGTGCTGGAAGGGTGCTCTACATTGATTCACCTGAGAAGCAAAAGCCGAGGATTGATGTACGACCGCAAATGTGTCCACAAAGGTAGAATGCTCTACTCCGCAGACAATGCCGCGTGACAGGCCGCTTGCTAGCAACTGTTATTTGGACAAAACCATGTATATATATATATATATATATATATATATATATATATATATATATATATATATGTAGTGGGACAATATGCATCTTTCCCATCCATGAATGACACTTGTCACGCATTTCATAAATGTTGTATAGCTATACCTATTTGTGGACCAAAATGCACAGCATCAATCCAAGGCTCCTGCGTACCTGCACACATGCATGCCCAGGAGATGGACGCTTGGTCTCCATCCAGACATGCATGCCATGCAAACAAAAAATTGATTCAGGAAAACAATGCATAGGGACCATTCGTTTCCAAGGAAATATACGATTGTTGAACTGTAACAGTCATATTTCCCTTGCAACAAAGGCGGAGAATATACACTATACAGCACATGGTCATCTCTTGCTCATTTGAGAAATGCGTGGCACAGGTGGGTTTTTGTACACATAAGATTGCAGAATAGTTTTGGTATCAAAGTAAATTTATTAAGAACGTCAGTAAAATAACGCAACACAAATACATATCACCTGACCTATTTTAATACAGCATTCAACTTCAAAAAGAACAGTTGCTAACTTTGCATATGGGAAATGATCCGCAGCATCGTGTATACTCCGCTGACCTACCACAACAGTTTATGAGATCAGCTTTCGTAACTACGTAATAAGCGAGAAGTACGTATCAACCTTCTAGAGCTTTTATTTTTTTTACGACTAGAATCTTGCTTAGTTATTGAAAGTTAAAAAGAGCTAATGATGTAATACAAAAGACAGTTAACCTGTAACATTTAGATAAGAAAGTGTTGAATAGTTTAACCCTTTCTGTAATGCATATGAAAAATGCCAACAGTGACCGAGACCAAGGAACGCCCCACATGGAGAATGCTTCTAAGTTTTAACAATTTGTGGTGCTGACAATAGAAAATTGTTAGTGTAATCATTTTATGGCTGACAGGTAAATGATCAGAAAGCAGAAAACCACATGCTGCCAGTGGGATCCTAACTAACCACATCTGAAAATAATTACACTAATAATTTCCAACTACTAACACTGCAAATAAAAAAAAACGAATAGCGTTGCCATAAGCTTGCCTTGTTATCGGTGACTGTTGGCTTCCTTCTTATGTATTGCAGAAATGGTTAGACAAAACAAAACTTGCATCTGAAAATTACAGCTAAACTCATGATGAGCTAACAGTGCACAGCTTCAGCACATTAAACATGGCACACATTTGGCAACATTGTTCAAGAACTTTGTAGCCACTACTCTAGGGGTACTCAATGTGAGCCCAAGGAAAAGGCGCTCCAGCACGAGAAGAGTGTTCAACAGCTTGCGGTCGTACTGGATATTGAAGAGCCAGTAAGCAGATAAAACAGCCGCCAGCCCCTCCTCCCCATTTTTCACTGCAAACATCTCGCGGTCCACCTTGATGTGGAGGTCAGCCTCTTCAACGTCTTCTCCAGAAAATACGATGCAAGAGGTTGCAGGAACGCTCGGGTCCTGTAGTGGCAAGAAAAAATATTGCATCATCACCAACAGACCATGAATAGTATATTGTCACCTCTTCCTACTTATTCACCCTTCATATAGCTATATGCAGGTTATACACGATTTCAATGTAAAAAAAAACAATGTTAACAATACAAATGGCTAGTTGACATTTATGGACCCAATTTTGGTTTATGCCCGACGCAAATTTTGGGACCACACTCGGCAGTGTCCAGACTTCTTGAGATGGAGGCTTTATTTTATAATAAATATGTTCCACAGGATTTGCTGAGGCCAAAATTTGCACAGAATTTGCTTAATTTAAACATTGCTGAGAACTAAAACAGCGCACTTCTCTTCCAAGCTGTTTTGTGCATGCCATTTTAAATTCCACTTTCACAAAAAAGTGAGTGCATTACAAGGCAGAAGCAAAAATTGCATCCATAATCCTTCATGTTATAACACTGAGGACAACACTGGAAACTATCTGGCATATATATATTGAATAAATAAATACTTTTTGCAATTTAGGAAGGTGATTGGCCCTTACTTGAAAGTGGCATTATCAGTTCCATTTTTAAAGGAGTAGACACCTTATTTTAGTCGCATGTTTTCTTCTTTTAAATGATGCGGTAGACATAATAAATGGTTGGCCATATGGTATTCGCATTGCCAAATAATTATTATTTGAATTTATTTTCTCATGTTCCAATTTCAGTTTCATCAATCCAACGAGGGCTGTGACGTGCAGTTGAGGTCACGCAAGACATGAAAAAACGACAATATAATCACTGATATAGTTTCAATTCACTACAACGCTTAAACACGTTTCAAGAGCTATAGACCACAAATGATGTATCAGCAGTTATATTGCAGCTTTCTTGCTGTCTTGTGTGACCTAAACACCAACTACACATCACAGGCATCGTTAGGATGAAATCAAAACAAAC
The DNA here is from genome assembly GCF_013339745.2 of Dermacentor silvarum. Lineage (NCBI taxonomy): Eukaryota > Metazoa > Arthropoda > Arachnida > Ixodida > Ixodidae > Dermacentor > Dermacentor silvarum. The sequence continues at coordinate 103,782,748 of NC_051162.1, read as the reverse complement.
ATCATGGAATAAATTCAATTATAAATTATTCAGCGTTCGTAGGCCAATAATACTGGGTGATCATGAATATTAATGTCCAATGCATCATTTAGAAGAAGAAAATATGCATGCAAAAATTTGGTCCTTAAACTATAAATTCTTGATGAACTATTGTCCTATACAATTTCATGTTATTTCTGGCACCTAGTTCCAAGACATATTTCAGGTTCTTTGTCGCTATTACTTCGTGGTTGCTCGGGCCCTGCTCATCACCACACTTGTAAATGAAGTCTCTCTCCAGTCCATTGGCATTCAAAATTCCAGTAATGTTATGCTTTCTCAGGCCCTGGTCGTCATCCCCCTTGTAAATAAAATAATCTCTTCAGTCCATTGACATTGGAAATGCCAGTAAGGTTAGGCGTATAAAGTCTGAAGACGCAACATGCTGTGCATTCATAATAGTAGCTGGCAGCTCCCCGGGGAACACCTTTATGCTTTTAGAGCACTTGCTTTACGTATTTCTTCACTACTTTGTTTGAAATATGATTCTTAAGATTGTTTTTATATTATTGGCTCCCAAAATTGGGGGAGCCACCTATACAATAGTGCAGCCATTGTCCGTATATGGTATTTATCTACCATGTTTATGTGCCATATGTTGCTAGGTAGCAAATACACAAGATAATAACCAACAATTGCTTAAGAAAAGTAAAAATTTCCTGAAAAGAAACACTGCTTAAAAACATCAGTAAAAACGCAAACAAATGCAAATTATACAGTGGATTCTCTTGCCCAGAGAAGTCATGGCTGCTTCAGGTCCAACGTGATTTATTTGATTTAACCAAGCGCACCACCATTTGGCAAGTGTTCCCCTCAAGAACTAGCTGTAGAATGAAATCTCAGTGCAGTTTTTGGAACTATCACAGGCGCACCATATGGCAAGGTTTTATGACGTCCCTTACCAGACAGCAGCAGTCCTTGAATAACAACCATATATTTAGGGAGTAGGACCTTTGGTCATTTTTTTATTCTACAAACTTTTCCTGTGGTTGTTGTCAAGCATGTTTATTTTTTTTGGTGAATTATTGACGAATGAAATATTGATTTTTTCAAAAGTCACTAAGAATCCAAATCTCAGCGTTCTTGTTCGCGTGAAAAGTTTAACCAGTAATTATCGTGTAATGGTAATGCTTCGAGCTATGCTTGTGGAAGGAATTGCTATCATTAAAAAAAATAACACGAATTAAGTAAGGTAGCCAACAGACAAAACCGCAAGTGGAAGTTTTACTTCTCTAAGGACTATAGGCTGACATGTTAGGCTGGTCACGGTGGGTTCAGCAAATGACATGACGTAAAAAAAAAACACCCTTTTCCCTTGATGTGCTAGTGAAACTCGTGGAAACTGTTCAGTGTACCGTTATAGTGTACCATTATGGTATCCTTTATTATAGTATAACACCACCTACAGAATGGAAGTCAAGAAAGCGCCGAGTTTTTGTGTATATCGAAAGCCTACACACACACCGGCAGATACCTGCAGTTTGGCTCAAACCACTCCATATCCCACAATACATTGGTAGTCGCAACGCAACTGAAAAGACCATCTGCAGTTCAAGAGAGGAGAGAAACATATAGGAGAAAGCGATTATCATGGACCTCTTGAACAATGGCTACAAAAGAAGCTTCATTCACCACGTGTTGCAACAACTTGACCTGGGCGCCCACACACCCCTCAAACACTTTCCTACACGAACCGTCAGTAATACTGCCTTCCATCAGCCATCCCTTCGGATCTCCGTCACGTACATTTATGGTATAAGCAAACAGCTAGCATGAGTGCTGGGAAAGGAGGCTATCCATGTTGTGCAAAAACCCACATCAACGCTTCAGCGGCTCATACCAGGACTATAAGATCGGCCTCCAAAAGAAGTTCCCATGATTAGTTTGCCAGGTGCCTTGTGCCTGAGTGCTACACCTCCTACATCGGTGAGACGAACTTCCTAGAAAGAATTCAGCTGCAAAAAAATGATGTAGGCAGTTTCAATGCAGAGCGCAACGCCCTCGCAGAACATTGTGAGAAGCATGACCATCGCATCAACTTTGACGGCACCAGTGTGATTGGCACTAAAGCTAACCACATGAGGAGGCTCTACCTAGAATCGTGGTATATGCAAGCCATGCAAGGAAACCTGAACAAATCCACGGGAGCACTTCCAAGCGTATAACTGCACGACCTTCAAAGCCACCGGCAAGCACGACAACAAAGAGACCTAGACCAGGAAAGGTGGAAAGCACAACACAAGACTGCTCAAGAACGATATGTATGGTCTTTCCGAGCGTCAGTTTTAAATTAAATCAAATCTTGGCTGGAGAGTCGTCCTTTACTGACAATTTTTTTAATAAGCCTGACAGACTTCTGTAGAAGTTTACCTTTACAGAAGTTTACCTTACATGGACAAAGGCTCAACAAGAAAAAATATTTGAAACACAATTTTTATTCAATACAAAAGCCCACTCTGGCGCAAGCATCTCCATCAGATCTAATGGAGACTGGCCGAACACAACACACACACACACGCACACACACAAACACACACTATACATGCTGCAGACTCCGGGAAAAGGCAACCTATTTATCCTTTTTTATTTGGAGTTATTATTTCACCATGCGTCTCTGCCCAGGGTTACGTAAACCTAGGAACTAAATAAACGGACAACCACTTTCAGAAGCAGTACGGCGTGGACTGTCATTTTTATAGCAGTTTATCCTTCTTCGCACTTACTCGCTTGTATACTTCTCGGGTGTTCAGTGAAATGTTCGCAAGTATTGGTGCTATTCATTAACGATATTGCTTTATCACGGAAGCAACGATGCCAGCACTCAAAATTCAGCAAAGTGAACATTGCGCTTAAAGAGGCCGTTATGTCGGAGGTTTCAATGCGTCTTATAAAATCAATAACGGATTAGTGCAACAGTAACTAGCTACCTAACTCAGTCAGAGAACAACCGAGGAACAACAAAAGCTGCGTAATGTTCAGAGCACGCGGCACGGGCATTTGTTCCTCGTTTGTGGGTGCCGTACGAAGAAAACAATAAAGTGAACTTTAATAACGCAAATGTATTATTTGCCTACTTCAGTCATTTTTGAGCCTATCTATCTATATAATATCTATCTAGCCTCTTAAGCCGACCCAGTGGTCCAAGTGGCATCCTCCCACCTAATTTGCTGCCGTCCTCTGCTGCCCTTCCCTTCCCATGGTACCCATTCGGTAACTCTAAGATCTAAGATAGGGCAGACCAGTTATCTGCCCTACTCATTACGTGGCCTCCCCAGCTCCATTTTAACCTCTTAATCTCTATTAGAATACCGGCTATCTCAACGGTACGCCTAAAATTTTTTCTCTTATTGCTCTCCGCACGGTCTATTCACTTGTTCTAAAGCTTCTTTGTTAACACCCAAGTTTCTGTCCCATGTGTTAGCACAGGTAGACTGCAATGATTGTACACTTTTCTTTTCAACGGCAGTGGTAAGCTTGCAGTGAGGACTCGATAATACCTGCCGTATGCACTGCAGACCCTTTTTATTCTTGTGTAAATTTCCTTCTCAGTGAGTAATTGACCTAGATGAACGGACTTCCTGCAGAAACTCTACACGCTGACTAGCGATCCTAAATTTTTGTCGCCTTGCCAAGCTATCGAACAGTACCTTTGTCTTACTGCTTAATAATCTTCAACCCTACTCTTAGAATTTCTTGGTTAAGGCCCCAATCATAAGCTGCAATTCAACCCCAGTGTTGCTGAACAGGACAATGCCATCTGCCAACAGAAGGCTGTAGAGATATTTGCCGTTGATCATCACTTCCAAGCGAGCCATCTAAGTCTAATAGTTTGAATACTTCATCTAAGCATGCTATGACTAGCTTTGGAGATTGGTCCTCCTTGCCTGACCCGTATCTTGATAATTAATTTTCTACTTTATTTGTAGAGATAGAATTTAGCTGCGATATCTTTCTAGATATTTCCCAAATATATTCACGTAGGCCTCCTGCACTCCTTAATTGCTCTCTGCCTCCATGACTGCTGGTATCTCAATTAAATCAACTGCATTATCAATTCAACTATGAAAACCATATAGAGAGGTTGATTGTACTCCGCAGGTGTGTTAGTTGCCTGATTGATGACATAGATGTGATACATTGTAAGGATATTCCTTCCTGAAGCCAGCCTCTTCTCCTGGTCGATTAAAGTCTATTCTTCCCCTGACTCTATTGGAAATTATCTTGCTCAATATTTTTTTACAATAATGAAAGCAAGCTAATGGGCCTATAATTCTTATTTCGTTGAACTTCGTCCTTTTTATGAATTACTATAATGTTGTAATTCTTCCGGCTCTCTGGTACACTTGAAGTCGTGCTGCTTTGCGTATAAAGGGCCGCAAGCTTTTCAAGCATATTATCTCCACGCTCTTTAATTGAATGGGGCAATAGAGAAGAGGTGCTACATTGCTATTCTCAATGTGGCTTCGTCAATGTTACTGAGGACTTTAACCACGTACAAACAATACCTGTACCTGGAATGCAAATGCACAAAAAATCGCGGTGTGACCGCAAACGCGCCCAGTGTTAAGAAAAGCACCGTTTTTATGAAAATCACTGACACAGTAAATCTGCCAGCATGTTTTGGTTCGATAAGATTTCAGGTTCAAGAAATGGTTTAGCGGGATGTTGTTTCTTGTAGGTAAATGATATTCTGCGCAAGCTTCAACCACCTGGTTCCATCATTCTCACCGGCATCAAAACTACGGATACGGTAAGCTTTATATGGAATCATTCGGTTATCCTGAAACGGTTGCTTACGAAAACTTGAACTTTCAGAAAAACGAACCATACATCAAGTTGTCACATAACGGTCAACTCCACAGCTTGCAGACCCTACAAAGAGTACAGAGTTATGTGAAGGAACAAAAGATAAACAAGCAAGCTGATGTGGTGCTTGTAGTTACTGGGTAAGTAAACACTTCGCCACCATGGAGCATGTCGGGTGCAGACATAAGGCTTCATGCTCGAAAGGGACTACAAGAATAAATATGTTACTTCATCAGGTTTCACAGTGCAATGGGAGGGAGCAACGGTTCTGCGTGGCTGGATAATTCTGCAGATTAAAGCACGACTAAATTTTATCGAGTGCATACGCATGCATTAGAGACAATTGAAACAGTACGCGAATCAACTAGCATATGCTGAATCATCGAATTTATGGAAAACACATAATTCAAATAATTTTTAGTTAAGGGTAACGAATGAACGTTTTTTTGTTCCTAGTGCAGAGAATTAGCTGTTAGAGTTTCAAGGTTCTTGTAAACTTATTAGGAGTCATTAGAAGACAAAATATCACAATCGTTTATCATGATATTTTTCTTTTGGGGCAAGTCGGAGCTTTTTTATACATTTTGAGGTAATTTTCGACATATTCCGGTACTGGAGGGAGGAAATACATGTATTATATATAAATTTTACTTACCCCTGTGTACTTCTCAGTAATACTTGTTCTTATTTGGCTTGGAGTTAACGGAGACCAATTTATTTTCGCATAATTCAACAAATACATTCGCTATTGTAAAAAAAAAGTTGGAATGTAACACATTTGTAATTCTTCAGGTTCCTACGTCGACCACACAATCGAACACACCTCGTAATCACAATGCCCTCCGTTCGTCGCCCTTCTGACAAAATTTATCAGCAGCTATGTGTACTACCCTTTATAGTTCTGCAGATATAAGAAGCATCGCTTTTAGGTGGTAAGATAATAGATAACAACCCACTGCCTTGTAACACCTATTGCATGCTAACCAGCTGCAGTACTTCATATGCCGGAAATGTCCATTTCAACTTGCGCGTATTTTATCTGTGCACACGAAGAACATTATAATGCTTTATGTGCAGTAAATAACCACCTAGTGTAACAACCCAGAAATTGCAAATAATCGTGTACGCAATTTCATCAAAGTCATTAATACGTCACGAGTGATCTCCGTGAATGCTCGGATGCACCTTTGAATATATTTCAAACTAATGCTTAAGATGAATTAGTATTGCATTGTGAATAAAATTCATTATTTATCTGTAATTTTTGTGTTCAATTTTGGTGAGTTATCTTTTCCTATCGATTCGCTATATGCAGTTCATTCTACAGCGCCATCTAGCCTTCAAATTGTTTAAATATTCTGAAAGCAACACTTCATATTAAACTAGGGAACCTGATTGATTAACAAATATTGTAGCAAATATAGGTGAAATAAAGTTCCATTTCATTGTCAATGCTATGTTATGTAATGCCACGTTATGTGAGCAACAAATATTTCAATTCATCCCTCGCAGGCCTTTATTATGTACTAAGATAACCGCATTCAAAGTGAACTATGAACACAAGCTTTTGTTTTTCATATCCTCAGCGCTGTATTTTACATCAAGATAGAAATAAGGAAACATTTATTAATTATGCACAATTTTATTTTGACAATCTAATGTTAATGTGCATTCACACACACGCTACAGAGTGAGGTCTTGCTGGACACACACCTCCTACAGGAGGCATTTTGGTGGCGGGAAAACGGTACGTCACTGTATTGTTTCAATGCTAATCGCAAAACCATCGACATTTATCATGAGATTGGTTCTGCCAGAATCCTTTTCTGAACATAAGGTAGAACTATAAATATGATTTCCATAGTCCTGTTTAAGTGTTCTCTTGTACTTTGTTTCACCAGACAGTCCATTCCACAGAATATATTGCACAAAAGATTCCGTCCCAAAGGGCAAAAGACAGGGCAGTACCACAATACAGTCGTACGATTTGTAAATTTTTATCAAGCCCAACCTTGTTGCTTCAGCAGTGTATGTAAGTGCTCAATACAGAACATTGAAAGACACAACAGCTCTGGTAGTATCAACAAAGGATAAACCTACAACATATACCACAGCATATACCGTAGATGCCAAAGTGCGACGGAAAATATGAAAGGGAATGCAGAGAAGCAAATAACACACAGGAGGAATTGTTTTTATATCGCACAGCCTTAGCGTCTGCATACTACACACACAAAGGTATCGAATTTATCCCGCATATACAATGCGGGCATGCGCCACGCGTTATATTATTATCGGTAATCGAGACGTTCTGACGATGATGTGATGTAATTGATGTCATGAGCTGTCAGTCATGTAGTCATACATTCGTCCCCTTCGATGCCAATTTGGTATATACCTAGTGAACGAGACGCGAGTTTTCGACAGGTTTTCAGTAGGGGATTAGCGTGACCCCGCCACCCCCCAGCCCCACCGTGGTGGTACGGGTGGTGGTGGTATATATATATATATATATATATATTCGGCGGAGATACTTAAGGGATTCAACAAATTCCCATATCAATAAACCTAGCTGGAGGGAAAATGCAGGGGAGTTTTCATCATTCGTTTCTAGAATTTACAGCTGTGTCTTTTGTGTTTACAACAGTGTTTAATTCTCTGAATGCTTGTTTGCTTGTTCAACTTCAATTTTATTCAAGAACTGTATACAGAGACAGTAGTAGTATTACAGCCGGAGGTCCCAAAATTCAAAAACATTCGGGGGGACCTCGCCACTCTATAAATCAGAAAGAACCGTATTAGGTAGCAAGCCTAAGTTTAGCTCTTTCCGTACCGCGCCTATTGGGCACCATTAGTCCTCTATCGATGGTTTAAAACGCCGCTTTCGAGACCTACCATGCCGCTCACGGACATACTGCGCTATCGGACGTGAAGGAGGAGAACTATATTTAAATTTTCTAAGCAGTTCCATTTTTCCTGCGAGGCGGTGATTGTTAAACGCGCTTTTTTGTTTCGCGATCGTCAAAGATGAACGAAGAAATGGCCGCCTGTTATCGATGGCTTGAAACGCCGCTTTCGAGACCTCCCGCGCCGCTCACGGACACACTGCGCCATCCAACGTGAAGGAGGAGAAACTATATTTTTCTTTTCTGAGCAGTTCACTTTTTTCCCGCCAGGCGGTGATTTTTAAACGCGCACCCTAGCGAGCCTACACGCAACTGTTGTTTTAGGGTGGTGACAACTCCAAAATTCTGAGCGCTATTTTACCGCCAAATTTGGTGAGTAGCCATTTTGATTCTCAATTTCGCTAGAAGTCGCGGCGCATCCCTGCATTCTTTTTGTCCCGCTCTGATGTACCCATTTTGGCACGCGATCTAATAAATTTTTTAAATTTAGTTTTGCAGCAATGCGCCCACGAAACCTGCATACATCTTTAATATACTAATTGATTTCCTTTTATTTTAACGCATCAAACTTATTTTTTTGAATAGCATACAAAGCAACAAGTTATAAGGAACGGTGGCGTGCTCAGGGTAGTATTTTCTCACGCCAAGAATGTTAACTGCATTAAACATTGTCGTTGCCTTTCCCTTGTACACACTATGTAAAGGGTGTTTTTCGAAGTCTGCTGTAATAAAAACTGTGCTTACAAGCCTGTTTAACTAAAACGTAGACGTGTCATGCACTGCTCTCAGACACGCTATGGGCCTCTGGCTGCTGAGGCCAAAGTTTATTTTTAAAAATGAATTAGTTTTACGGCACCCACGGGTGCGGGAAACGTGGTCTGTCGGCTGGTCTTTTCGCCATTTTGATTCCCACATGCTATATTAGGTGGAAAATTTTACCCGCCAATTTAGCTGGCGGCGGCAAGTACACTTACAAAGGTTGTCGCCACCCTAAATCAGCGCTTGTATGTAGGCTCCCTAGCGCACCCAAGTTTCGCGATCGTCAAAGCAGAACGCAAAAATGTCCAGCTCCGGAAACGGCGCACGCGCTTCGGGATATCGCAGATATCGCGATTCCGCAGCCGTTGCGGCTCATCTTATCAATACATCGAATAGCATCGAGTCAGAGGACGCTGACTTCGGAATTTGAGACGTCGGATTTTGAGACGTCGGATTTTGAGTCTGAAGGCGGCGACGACGCAAACTAGCCCTGAACATCGGCGGCCGCAGCAGGGCCCGCCCAACTGTAGTGCTTGCAGTTAAATTTTGCTAGCGTTATAGCTGTTCAATGAAAAATTTAGATTTTTTCTGAGATATTGACCAATAGACGGCAGTACATTCTGGTAGTTTTCGTAACTTTTTATTGCGACAGCAATTATATGGACACTTCTACTGGATTTATGCCGTCGGCGTCGCCGTCGTCGTCGCCGTCGCCGTGAGCTTCGGTATAGATTCCAAGGGCGATAAAATCGTCGCCGCGCGCCGTATGCGCGGGCGAAAGCGCGCGGGGGACGCGCTATCACGGAGAGCGAACGCACGATGGAAAGCAAACGCGACCGTCGCCCGAAAGGCTGTCGGGGTATGGTAGGGAGGGAGGCGGGGCGGCGCTGTGCTCCGGCACCAAAGGCGTATCTTGCCACTCAATCTTCCACGCGAAAGCAAGAAACGGGAAGGGGGGGGGGAGGGGGGGGGGCAGCTTCTCCTCTGCCAACATTTTCTTCTCTGCCCGGCGGTCGCCCGCACCGTCTTTTATCTCCACACGGCTATGACCTTTGTATGCGCGGTGCATTCGACGCTCAGTTTCCGTTGAAGCGATAGACCGCGCGAACTTGAGCTTGCTGCCAGCGTTTTGACAGCCGTTGGCTGCGGTCACTCAGTGTTATCTATTCATTTTTGCTTGTGCGCGCTGACACCACGATTGTTAATTCAGTTAGTAAGCCAATGTGCCCAAGTTTATGCAGCCGATAAAACTACTATTCCTACTCCGAATAGCGCTCTACTAATTGCTATCGCAATCGATGCTTCGCCTTTCGGGCGAAACTGCGCATTTTTCTTTTATATTTGTATTGTCCTTCTACCGACTCCTGGAATAACCCTGAATAGGACAGCAGTCAGTGAGCATAAATAAATAAAAAGAATATGTGTAACGAGAGTTAGGAGTTTGGAACCTTGTTAACCATTATTCATTAGCATTCGCTAGTTTATCGATACCAAGGATGCAGCACGCTTGGTTCAGCGTTATCATGTGCAGTTCGGCGTGTACTTCGCAGGATGTGGTTTTCAAAATGAGCGTAGGTTGTTTGAGATGCGGTGATGCGGGTTGTAGCTCCAGCAGCTGAACGTTTGCCGTACCGCCCGGTTGAACCGTTCAGAATAAAAGTGGGCCGAGCTCAGGTCCAACCGAAAAATAAAACGTGCGTTCGGTACAAACAAGAACAAGGAACACCTTGGGTATTTCGGCAGTAGTTGCATAACGTTTCGGTGAAGGCCCTAATTTGCATACTTTGTTCCAAGACAAACACAATAGTTATGGAAATTATGTTAACTTTCGGTTGACCTTTTCCTATCTCCTGTACATTTTCTATTTTGGTGTAACTGAATGTCATTTATCTTTGCGAGGGTTTGTTTTGCGATGCTTTTCTAAACTATGGTACAGGTTGATACAAACTAAATCCAGGGGGCAAAAACAACTCAATGTAACTGTTTTATATTGTTTTGAATAACGAACGATGTTCAGCGCTATTCAATACGAAATTTATCATATTGCTGCTCCTCTTGATCGTATGGCCTTTATATATATATATATATATATATGAATTTTGTTTTATTATTGCGATAGTAATTATATGGACACGTCAAACGGATTTCTGCCGTCGGCGTCGCCGTCGCCGTGAGGTTCCGTATAGATTCCAAGGGCGATAAAATGGTCGCCGCGCGTCGTATGCGCGAGCGAAAGAGCGCGGGGGACGCGCGCTATCACGGAGGGTGAACTCCCCCGCGCGCTATCACGGAGAGCGAACGCACGGTGGAAAGCAAACGCGACCGTCGCCCAAAAGGCTGTGGGGTATGAGAGGGAGGGAGGCGGGGCGGCGCTGTGCTCCGGCACCAAAGGCGTATCTTGCCACTCAATCTCCCACGCGAAAGCAAGAAACGGGAAGAGGGGAGGAGGGGGGGGGGGGCGGCAGCTTCTCCTTTGCCCGGCGGTGCCGGTCGCCCGCACCGTCTCTTATCTCCACGCGGCTCTGACCTTTGTATGCGCTGTGCATTCGCCGCTCAGTTTCCGTTGAAGCGATAGATCGCGCGAACCTGCGCTTGCTGCCAGCGTTTTGACAGTCGTTGGCTGCGGTCATTCAGTGTGATCTATTCATGTTTGCTTGTGCGCGCTGACACCACGATTGTTAATTCAGTTAGTAAGCCAATGTGTATAAGTTTATGCAGCCAATAAAACTACTATCCCTACTCCGAATAGCTCTCTACTAATTTGCTATCGCAATCGATGCTTCGCATTTCGGGCGAAACTGCGACATTTTTTTCTTCGTAGATACCAAGCGCGTCTTTACAAACTTTGTTCAAATTAATCGCCCAATCTTGATTTTAACGATTGATATCTTTTTATGACATAGATCTCGTTAATGAAATTTTTATTCGTGAAAAGTGGATTCATTTTGTTTCGTTTTATATATTAAATTAAATATTGAGTGTAGTAGTTCCTTCAGCAAAAAAAAAAAGAAAACGTCTGCCGTAACATACAAAAAACAGCTATTTTCCTCATGGTAGGGAGAGAGTATGGAAATGGTACGTTTTGCAAAAATACAATAAACAAGCATCAAATGAACTTTTGTGTCCTTGCATTGCAGCAAAACAATGTTTGCTCATACTTCTGATGGGAAAAGACTAATTTCATTAGGTATGGTTTATATTTCTACCCTACACTAATATTGACATCGTGATTCAATACCCTCTTCGGAAAGTAAATAAATTGTTTTTGGAATACGCACATATATGTATTAGGTAGACGGCTCTGACTGCAACGGAAGCACTGAAGGCAGCATTCTCATGTGTGCCTTTGTTGTGAGCCACAGTGTTAGCACTATAGTGGGACAGAAATATGAAGACATTCTTGCATATAATATAGACTTGATACTGTTCTTGATGACGACATTCCAGTGAATATTACTATTGCCTATAACTTCTAGTGCTATAACATAAAGCTATTCCAATCGGTTTCTCTTCCATTTTTGCCTTTAGCCCTCCACTATTGGCCACAAATTATTGTGCACGCCCACTTCAGCTGTCTTCACGCGACGTCCCGAAAACTGCAAAAAACTCCCCAACCGATATGAAGTGTGCGCGCTAATAATGCCTAACTAGGCCAGAACCAAATAACACAGAATTTTTTCCATTCTACGCATTTTCCATTAGCCCTCCGGTGAAGGCAAAATTTTTTCCGGTAAGCCAGCTTCGCCTACCGTCTCGCGACGTTAAACAACTTCGAGAACTGACAACGCCAGATTGACACATGCACTTTGAAAAAGCAATATTATGCCCATTTTTTTACGGAATAGACAGACTAATGTTTCGAAGTAATTACAAAATCAAGAAAGGGGTCGACAGATGGAGTAGCACACTGCAGTATAAAAGTTTCAATAAAGGAATAAGGTGCCTTAGAAAGGCTGGCCTAAGTTTCAATAGGAGGACCTACCAAGATAGGTCCTCCTATTGAAACGTAAGCAAGCGTTTCTGAGGCACTTTAATCCTGTTTGAAACTGTTTTGCCACACTTCTGAAACAATTAGGGGATGGCTGCTAACCGATCACCCTGGCACAGCTTACTCGGAGCGGCCTTGGAGAATAGATTTTTCGGACCTTTATAAATATTTTCCTGTGTCAGTATAACCTTGTCGAGTCGTATCAGCACGTACATGACATGTCTGGGCAAACTCTTCGTCGCAGTGGATTCCTTTTAGCGGCATCTTTAATTCCTCTGTACGTTATACGGCGTCGCGGTGTTGGACGAGCCAGAGCAAGCTAAGCAAGAGAAGCAAAGCAATCGCAGAAGCCGGACAACACTTTCCCCACAAGGTTACCTACTTTCACCACGCTACCTCGGCCCCACTGCTAACCTGCCCACTTCTGCGTGCTTGTCACCACTTTCAGCCAATTAGATAAGAAAAAACATGTCAAGGTAGGCGATGACATCCGCTTTTAAAGCCAAAAAAGTGTCATCTTATTAACAACAATAGGGTTTGATTCGACTGTTCAGACAGCGTTGCGTGCCAACGTTCGCGTCAGCGGTTACGTAATTTATGCGTCGGGAGATTGGAATCAAGTTTAAATGAAATAGTTTTGCATTATAAACCCCCCATATGTATAAATTGATCTGAACATTAGTTTATTGGCAAACCCTAAGACCTTGACAGCTCTGGTGTAGCATGCATTATTGCATCGTTGCACGTTGTTATAGTTGTGAGGACGTAGCGGAAATGCTACCAAGTCGGACACAACAAAACTTCTCTAAATTAATCAGAGAAGATGTCACACAATGACACTTACTATTTATAGTATTTCACGTGCCCCCCAAAGTATGAAGTAACTGGGCAGAATGGTGGCATTACTATCTTCCTTTGGCCACCCCGATCAACAACAACGTACGGCCAATGTAGCCCCACCGCGTCGGTCAGGCATCGCCCACACCCCCTAGGGCGCGGGTGACACCGAATACTACCAGGCACTTGCTGCTCCTGCCTCTCTGGCCGCTCACGTGATCCACAGAGATGCACCTGGCGTTAACGCCGCAGCAGATCTTATGTGCCATCCAGTGGTGCCACTGCTAGTGCAGATGTTGACGAGGCGGCAGCCAGGTTTGTGCTTAGCTATAGGTGTGCACGCCACCATCTGACACAGCGTCCCTTGTACGTAGTGAACACCGAAGTGCCTTGAGGAAATATGTCTTCGTTGTGTCGTTTTCCTGAATCTGATGATGTGTAGAGTAGTGAATCAATTGACGGTTATGCTGAATGACACGAAGCGGCAGCCAGAGCCGCAGAGACGAGCTTCCGTAGCTAGGGTGGCTCTCTGCAAGTGACGAGCTTCCGTATATAGCGACCATGGCTGTCTCCAAGTGGCGAGAGTCTGGTACGGAAAACGGATTGGGAAGAACCCGACGCTCAGTTGGAAAGGAAGGAACACTGCGGACAATGTTCGGATGATGTCGACATTCCCTTCATGACATTTCTGCTACTTGGCTGCCACGACATTTGCACTTAAACATATTCCTAACGTGGTTCAACTTGGGCGTATATTGCAAGCTTTATTTCGGCAATTGCGTTAAGTCCGTCAGGTTTATTATAGCGATGGTGAAAAGGCTGGGTTGCAGCACGTTCTTGGCTTCTTTTGCTCTGGGTGGGCAATATCAAAGTTCCAAGTGAGGCGATGCCTAATGTGAACGCGCGGTGGGTTCGAAGGGCACGTATGTAGTTGTAAACATTACGACCACACTTTGTGTGACTATTGTTGGTATGAGCCACGTGTTGAAAGTGACATTGAGGTCGAGTGCTAGGATCGCTCTGACGTTGTGTGGCGAGATGCGTTCAAGACCTTGTTCCATCAGCTGAAGGAGGATGTCGTAGTTGCAAACGTGGGCTCATAATCCAAATATAGGTCGGGGAAGGAACTCGTTGAATGTTATCTCAGGATGATGTGCTCCAAGAGCTTCCCGAAGCCTGAAGACAGTTCAGGACGATGTCTCCCAAGGGCTTCCCTAGGCGTGAATTCTGTAATAGTGTTCTCAGATTTTTTAGGCTAGGTGGCTTACCTGGCTTTGGAACGAGGATCCACCGCTGTGCTTAGTGGCTATGGTGTTGGGCTGCTAAGCACGAGGTATCGGGACAAAATCGCGGCCACGGCGGCCGCATTTTGATGGGGAAAAATGTGAGGACACCCATGTATTTAGATTTAGGTGCACGTTAAAAACCCAAGGTGATCCAAATTATTCCGGAGTCACCCCACAAGGGCATGCATCGTAATGAGATCGTGGGTTCGGCACGTAGTACACCATAATTTATCTTTAATTTAAATTTCGCATAAGGATGACGCAGAGTAACCGCTTCCTAGTGATGAATAAAGAGTTCAGTGAAAGATTGAATGGTACCCACATCCTGATTGTACAGGAGCTTCGTGTGGATTTTGTCCGTGCCTGGGGCACTGTTTCGTGTGTGGGGGCACTGTTTCACTATCTGTGGGGTTCAACAATTTCTTGTTGAACGCCACAGATAGTGATTTGCTTGTACAGGTCGCTGTTGTCGCCCCCGCTGTGTCCTTTTTATTGCGCCTGCAACTGGCCTAGAGTGTCGCCATTGGAACCCGGATGGCAGTGGAGAAGATGTTGGATGGTTTGCTGGCCAACTGCTTTAATTTGCGTGTAGTCAAGAAGATGGCGTAGGAGTGGCCACGTTTTGGCCGTCCTAAGATGGCCCTGCCGCTTGTTCATAGTTGTCGACAGATGTGAAGCGTCATCTCCACAGCATGAAATTCGGCAGTTGCCATGAGTTTTCCTGTACGTAGTTTCAGTTCGCGATTATGTTTTGGCTGCTTTCGTATCCCAATAAGACCTCAACGGGCCTCCCAGGGGTTGAGAAGATGCGGTTGTACTGTCGATATATATGTGACGTGTTTGATGTATTTTGACTTTCGGTCTACGCCTTACTGTAGCTCTCGTACCCGCTGTTGGAGTCCCGCAATGCTACATGCAGACTTATCTGTTCGCTCTTTGCGCAGAACTGTCCAATTGGTCACTGTTGTCTTTTTTATTGTGTGGCGTGTCAGCGCCATGTGCAATGCGGTGCAAGGATGCAGTGGTTACTTCCCAGTATTTGCTTTGGGTTGTGCCAGGTGGCCTGTCGTACCGTTTTGGTGAGGGTAAGTTCAGGTCACTTATCTCTGGAGACGCTATTTCCTAGAAGTATGAGGTATGCGTGGTCTGAGCATACTGAGACTGTGTTGCTTAATCGCGTACTGGACTATAATGTCTTCATATGTGGCTCTCGTGTAGGTCCTCTGGTATCAGCAGGCTGTTGTTCTTTGCTATGACAATTGATTTGGTGATGAAGTTCTCAAAATTTGTCTGGCTCTGCTTCGGTGGGTTCTAAATGCTCAGTATGGGAATGCTTTCTGCCGCCTCATTTCATTCGGCAAGACCTAATGCAGCTTGTGGTCGACTACGCACCCGTCCAGTATGTGTTGCACTGCCGCAAGTATTCTTGCTGTGTGTGGCCACATGACTTTCAGAAGGGTTGGTATGTGTGTGGTAGCCTGTTTGAGCTGAGTGTGGGGACAGTTTCCTATGGTGCGATGACTGTCGGTGTCATGTTCGCAATGATCGATGCTTGCATTTATAGTTGCGACGATTCCATTGCAAGATGAGGAGTTGGTTTTTATTGCTGTGGGTGTTCTTATTATTCAACCTCGCCTACGTGTGGTGCTGTAGTTCCTGTTGCACCACCGTTCTTGCCTTCTTCCATTGCCGATCCTTTGCAAGCATTGTTTCTTCCATTGTAATATTTGACAGCTACTAGGTGCTTTGTTGCTTGGCTTCGCCAGCATCTTCTGTTGCAGTGGATCGACTTTTACCTTGACTTGTGTTATCTATATCGGTTTTGTTCATGCCGTCAGCAGCTTGGTTTCACAAATTTTCAAAGACGATGGTGATGAGAGTGTGCTATATATATATGGTCTTCTGATTGGCGGTACGTCTGGCGTATGGTTTTTCAGTGTGTGTCCGAAGTTTGTTCTATTTTTTGTGGATGCATTTTTTCTCCGCTCTCATAGCTTTCAGTTCGTAAGGAATTCCTGTTGAATATCTGCTGTATATATGGGGGAGGGGATTGTGTGGGTCGGATGCTAGGAATAGATGGGGTGAGAGAGTTGTTTTGGGGCGCCATGTGAGAGATGTAGAGCAGGAACGCTTCCTCTACTAGTGCGTTCGTGACCGGGAACTCGATCGTGAGAGGACCCAGTGGCTGGCACACTCGGTCGTTTGGGTTGTTTTATTCTGGCCATAGGATTAACTGAGTAGCTTCTTATTTAGATTTCTTCAATAGTGTGCGGTAACGAAAAAGTGTTGCATCGCCACCAAGATACTCTTTATTATCAGGCCTCTGTATGAGTGACGTGCACGTCAGCTCAGTTATGGCGACGGAGAAGTTTATGGTTCCAGACGCAATGCAGGAGATTACAACCTCATTAAAGTATGCAAGAGGACGTGCGGCTTCCAATAGCTCAGTGGGCTGTATGGTTTCATGCGCTGAAGCCCGTACACTTTTTCTAGGAGCACATTCGCAACTATTACTTAACTCTTTCAAGAACAAAAATAAGCTTTAGTTTAAATCGTCAATTTTAATGCAGGAATTACGAGCATAGGTTACAGAAGTCATATTCCAAACGTGAAAAAAAATTAGTACTTGTCATGAAGTTACTACTAAGTAGTCAGTGCACCTTACCACCATGCCAGAAGAGTGTCTGCATAGGAGATATTTAAAATGTGGTCCTTTCTGGTGTAGCGGCATACTTTGCGCTTTCCAGATTGAAAATTAAGTTATCATTACCTTCAGGTCACCGAAAAATTATAATTATATATATGACAGCAGCGTACAAGGGGTGCCAAGTATTCTGAAATTGAGTATGCAGTATGCCACTGCGATCGCTTGAATATTTCAGCTCGCATGAACCCACTTCAAACAGCCAAATATCAGGCCAGGTAGATAGATGCCCATTCATTAGTAAAACCGGTCTACCGGAATCCCACCGCAGTATGACACGTAAGAGGCAGAGACTCGACCTATGGTTCACCGAATAAAAAAACGACACATAAAATAGAAACAGAAGAAGAAAAGATTATCATTCAGGATATTTTGAGAGTTAGCCATTCACTGTACAAGCAGCATATGTGCAAAAACCATGTATCTGGGCCTGTATTCAAGAATATATTACGCTAAAACATATCTTAAGGGTAAATTTCAATGGGATTATCAATGTCTTTTTATTGTAACTGCCTTTTTCTATTGCACAGTTGCCTTCGCTAGTATCATGTCTAGTGTCAGGGTTGGAAAAGAATTTCATTTCATAAAGAAGCGCAGCGTGCGATGTTTCTGTGAATACTGGCCCTCATTTCTGCATATATCACTAGGGATGGAGATTCTTTACCTGCGTACTTTAACAGCTTAAATGTTCTCTACCTGGGCTAGACAGCAGGAATAACCACACGAAAAGCTGCCTGCACCGAGAAGAATGTTGTCCTTGTTTCGGACAATGGTCGTCCTCGTTCTGGCCCTTTCACGGCTGCTCACGAACTTGGACATGCGTAAGTTTTATGTGACAATTTAGCATATATTTATTTTGCTAATTTTCAGCCGCCTAAAAATTTTAGAGGAAATTCTGTCGAAGCTTGCATGTTGGCTATATTTATATACACTGCAAAATGCAATATCGGAAAGCTAAAATAATAATTAACTGGATGAGCACGTAACAACGTCGGAAACCAATAGGTTGGATTTCAACTCATGAATGTAATGTATTGCAATATGCAATTCCGTAAGGGTCCGACAAATTGAAGTTGCAAGTGAACTTATAAAACAGCGTTACCTTTCCCGATATTAGGCTATCAGAGAAGAAATCGCTACATATTTCAAGGGATGTTGCATGTATAAATCTTGTGGGAAATCAACGCCTTACTAATGCCTTCCCCTTATATAATAAATTGAAGTCACTTGCCTTCTCAAAAATTTGTCCCAACGTACACGATTCTTAGTGTCGAAAACAGAAGGTGCAGGAGGAGAATTTGTGAAAATTAAGATTGAGTGCTTGATGTTGAAAACGTTTCTATCAAATCAGTTATTAGTGGCACGAGCAACGAGTGACACTCTTATTTATTGCGCAGCATCTTCTGGTTGGGGACCGACTTCCGGTTTGTCACAGAGGTGGGGTGAAATCAAAAATAAATCATACAAAAATAAAAACAGGTAGATATCGATGGTTCTACTTTTGGTTGATAATAGATGTGACATCAGAGCGCAGATTTAGTACAGTAAAGACATAATTAAGTGTCAGGAATTATTAGAAGCAATTAGGGAAAATGTGATTGCCATACACCAAAGCACAGAATCGTAACCATTAAATACCCACCTCACAAGTTCCCGTGAAACTCCAAGGCCAGAAGTGACGTCATCGGTGACGTCACCAGGGGTACCCGCTCATTACTAAATAAAATAAAAACAGGTTAATTACAGCTACACATCACCTGACGCCGACTGAACGCCGGCCTAACACAGCGGAGGGGTGACGTCAACGCATTCTCTCTCACTTCTCTCCCGGCGCGCACTTGCATGTCGCTCGCTCGCGCGCGCCGGCTGAGCGCCGGTCCTCGTTACATGCTCTCGCATCAGCGGCGGAGGGGCACGTAAGGCTGTTCTTCGTGCGCCGTCCTCTAGGGGGCTACGCGTTGTGTACTCCTCGCCCTCCTTCGCTTCCTCGCCCGCTCCTCTGTGCGCGGCAGTTTCCCGACAGTTCCGTTCGCTCACTCCTCCGAGTTTGGCTTTCCGCCCTACAAAAGGATTAGGGTCATTTCCCATTTTTGTTGCCGCCACGAACTGGAAAAAATTCAACCTCTCCATCGAAGAGAAAACTCAATTTTGCTGCAAGTAATGCGTCCGCCTTATAACTTAAATGTGCTCTATTGCATTGCAAGGCATCGTTCTCGAGTGTTTGTGAACGCAGTTATTAATCATCATCAGCATCATTTATTAGCTCTAAAGGCCCTGGTGGGGTGTTGCATAAGGGGGGAACATATATAAGACGAAGCGGAAACACCGTGATGTGATGTCAAGTTATAAAAGAGAAATAGAACGCAACTAGGTACAGCTAGCACAAAATGCAGTAAAATACTACACCGGATGTTCCAACTACAACCAAAACAAACAAAGCGAGAAAAAGGTACGAAGTAACCATACCAAAATACATTAGGCAGCGAAACTGCAATTGTATAATAGTAATTGCCGAAACTTGGATGGGCTCCGCTCTGTTACTATATGGTCAGGTAAACTTTCATTCCTCAATAGCTATCAGCAAAAAAGAATTGAAAGCAGTCGTTGAGCTGTGAAGACGCTGCAGACTTAATCAATTGAACACAGGGCGTTAACTACGATTTGGGGGCAGAAGAAGCGTGTCGCATAAATAGGGGAAGGTGAAGTAAACACTTAAACGCAAACGGGAGATTTCGCGGCTATACTCCTACTCATGAATGTGAAGGGCTGAGCTAATGTTATTAACACTTAGCTGATAGTCTCAATTCACAGTAATAAAAGTGGCTGCGCGATTCTGGACAGCTTCCCGTGGGCCAGCAATGTACACTTGATGAGGCTTCAATATTCCTAATGCGAATAGTAGTTACGGATAAAAGTGTCGTGCGCTAGTATTCGGAGTAAATGAGGGAACAACGACAGCGACCTTCTAATGAACCCCCCAAAATTATTGTTTCAGCAACTAGATTTTCGATATGTTCTGACCATGTTTTTGGTAATGACGGTAACGTCACGGTAATTATATGAGCAAACCTTCTGAAGTGGAAATAAGGAGAAAAAGAGGGAAATGAGATGACAATGCGCTGCCCCGTTGTACGCATGAACTCACATTTTGGGACGTGCGCCATGTTTCGTTTGTCTTCAAGTCTCACTGTAGATGAAACTGATGGTTCTTTGAAGTTATGCGGCGATATAACACCCAGTAATCCACACGGAGTCAGATTTATGACGACATTTCAGAAGGAGATCATTGATGAAGCATAAAAACAAAAGGATTAGAAGACAGCCTTGCGGCACTCCTGATAACACTTCTGTGATTGTAGAGAGGTGGTGCCTTAGTCACACCGTACTGTGAGCGATGAGTATGGAAGCAGCAGAACAAGGATGTCTTTAGGGGATGAAGTTTGAGGTAAGACAGTTTGACCGTTAGTCGTTCATGGGGAACAAGATCTGATTGGTATTGAAAATGTTTTGACGAATACACTCTAAAAACAAAGAGAGTTCCGGGAACTCTCTTTGAGAGAGTATCTGCTTGTCCCATATTTCACTCCCTTTTCAGGAGTAAAACGCCTCCATCTTGGAGAGAGTACAACAACTCCCCCGGACAGAGTATTAGTACTCCTCCTCAACAGAGTGCTAGAACTCCTTCCAGAGTACGAATACTCCACCCCACAAGAGTATTAGTACTCCCTCCAACCGAGTGATTCTACTCCCCCAAACAGAGTGCTTGTACTCCTCTTAATAGAGTGTTTGTACTCCTTCAGACATAGTGCTGGTACTCCTCCCAGTTGTGTGAAAGCACTCGCTATGCAGTGCCATGGTCACATCAGAGGCGATTCACAACACTTACATGTCGGGGATATTTGATTCCTTCATAAGGAGCTCCTGCACTCATGCTTGGTGAATTGGATTTGATGTTTAGTCGCCGAGTCACTCGAGTGAAACATATTTTTCTTCAAAGGTCAACATTTTTATTGATCAAACAGTCACAAGGCAAACTGAGTAAGATTTCGAAAAACATACAGATACACATAAAATCCGATTACACGGATTTTCATGAACTTTACAACACATCTTGCAATAATACATAAACATTTTTTTTAACATTTGATCGTTAATGCAGTGAGAAATATTTTTTTTATTTTCAATTGGCAACATTTAAAAAAAGAAAGTACACAAAGTAAAATCAAACAAACAACAAACATGCGGAAACTCGCGAAGTATTGGCACTACGATTGAAGAGAAAGGTGCACCACATTACTGCTCAGAAAACGCATTTCAAGCACTAAACTCGTGTACTTATATACCGTAGGTTATCAGATGAGCTGCTAGGCATGAGGCTGATAAAGTAATTTGCGCAGGAAGTTTTTTTCATGCGCAAATTACTTTCAAGACAGCAGCTCGTTTGATAACATCCTATGAAGCGTATGGATGCTCCTGACAGAGTATACAGTATATTTAGAAATGTGCTGTATATTTTCGTGTAAAGCCGAACCGTCAAGTTTTGGTTATAATATTTCACATAGTTATTCATGCATGGGCTGCACCCCCTTTTTTTTTTCTAAACGCGCATCTTGCCGTGGTTGTCCAACACTTATCTCCGCTCGGAGTGAAGGCAGTACTGTGGCGTATCATAGCTCCCATTCGGTTGGATCCAAAGCTGGTAGTCTTTTGGTAGAAAGCTCGACTTCACTCTTGGCATCCTCATGCAAGTAATTTCCTGGTGCTGTCGGGATCGTGCCATCGCGCTTTCTCACGGACTGTATTTCGTATACAGCTATTGCCACAGCGCACTGACGCATTTCACAGCTGTTGCGGTATTCTTGTTGTCTATTGCATAATGATAATTTTCTTTCTCATAAGACATCACATGATAGTTTGTTCATTTCGTGCAGATGCATCTTCTAATGATCTTATCAGGGAAGTGGAAACTTTTGCTTGTAAAACAATATTTTCCAAATTGCATGGCAACACATTTTGATGCTTTGGAGTACGCTCCTCTGCACCATGTGAAGTCGTGCTGAGCTGGCTCCTTGACACCATTTTCTCCTTGCAGCTGCCTTCTTGAGTTTTATAAAACGGGTGCCTGAAAAACAATGTGCGCGCAAATGAACATCAGGAAATATTGTGAAACCATCTAAAAACAATCAAGGAAAAATGTCATGGCACTAAGAAGCCTTAGCGCTAAGTATTTGTACTGTAATACAAGTGAAACATGTAAATGACTGTAATAGTCAACTTCAATACCACTTTTAAATTCTTTGACTTAAGGAAAGAAAAAAGAAAACTGGCCGTTAGGACTCAGTCCAGCACCAGTGTTACAAAAATCCGGAAAAATAAAATATTGGTCATCGTTGGCACACTTCGTAAACGCATCCCCTCCTCTAGGGGAGTGAGTAATGGTGGTATTGTCTGCATCTCATTTCTAACGTTATGAATAAATATAATTCCTGAAGAGAATTTAGGCTCTTTGGCTTATCTAAAACAAAAGAAATCAGCCGCCAAAGTAAAGGGAACATAGCTAGTGGAGTTAAATGTATAAAGACTACACTCGGCATACACAAGTGGCCAACAATAATGCAAATGTGGTGCTAGAAGAATGACACGACATGACATGAAAAGGAGGTGAACCACCTTTAAAGAAACCCGTCAAACTTATGAGACCGAATTCTGTAGGCTCTGCTTATGCTGCACTTGAAGTTGTTTACGATATGAAGTGCTCAAATCTGCAGTCATTTAACTGCACAATGAAGCATGTTGTTTTTATGTAACCTGCCGAAAAGCAAAGAGTGCAAAGCTGTATGACGAATTCAGATGTGTCACAAACACCGCTTGTGACACGTCCTAGGCACGCGCCCATTGTGCTTCCCCCCCCCCCCCCCCCCTTCTGGTTATGACACTGCTCAAGCCATAATTTGAGGATCATATTTTCAGTAGGCATGACAATATGGTCATCTAGTTCAATGGATATTACTGGGTGTGATTATAAGAAGGGGTAGCAAGCCCTGTTTACGGCAAGCTTACCCACATTTCAAGAATGACGAGAAACAGTTCACTGCGGCTTGTATCTAAGCTTTCTAAAAGCATGAACTTATTTCCATTTATGAGGTACGCAGTGGGGTTCATTTTTGACGGACTCGACTCTTGCTGCAGTTTGAAATCTAGCATTTTACATACTTGAAGGCATGTAAAAGCTTCAGTTAGACGAACGTTATTAGTTTATTAGACCAACTTATAGTTTGTGCATGACAAACGACTGGTAAACTGCAAGGTAACATTTTACTTTGATACTCCATTTCTCCACGAAAAATAACAAGATGGTAAATACATTTCAATCTGCCCTGCAATAGCAAAATGCACAGCTTACGTTCATATGATATAATTTTTAAGTCCCAACTCATACTAGGAAATGCACAGGCATATCGAAAACAACAAACGTGGAGACCGAGCCAATAGCAATAATGTAGAACGTCCCTGTCACTGTAATCCTACAACAGTAGCCACTGTATTCGATTCCAGTGCATAACTCGCCGCTTGACCAGTCACCGAGTCCATACACAACGCGCCTGTTCACATTCGCACCGTGCTCGGAAACCGCAACACGAGACACAAAATCTGACATAAATTCACACCAATACATTGGCAAAAAAAAAATGTGGTTGATCCCTCTTATATAGGAATCGGTATAGAACACGAAAGTGAAACGTGTCTTCACAGAAGTAGTGTAATGTTTATTGCACATTGATATATAATGTCTATTGGTGTTTTGTGGCTAAAGCGCCCTTGGGCGTTGATGCACCCACGCTGACGCCTGGTGGCACGTCTCCTCCATCACGACTACCAACGTCGATGACCATGAGCAACCGTCGTGCACATGGAAGCTGCACTACGCTGCACACGCTAGCACAACGCGAAAGACGAAGCACGTAACTGACACACTAATACAACGCGCAAGACAAAGCACGTAACTGAATCGTCACCGAGTCAAATCAGCGCGTACAGCGCGTCGTAATTGCAGCCTCCGCGATCAACTTCAGAAACATTTTCAGAGCTAATTGCGGAGGCCACGCTCCGCTGTGCTGAGTACGGTGAACGCCACCTAGGTGGCGTTGGTAGTGCTTCTTGATGCCAGCGTCCCTTTGAATGCTGGCATCGAGGCGTCGTAGTGCTGAGACCACCGAAGCGTTCACTGTCGGTGCGCGTTAGTGTCATAATGCAGTACTTCTCTTTTCTGCTCGTAGGCGGCGGCACCGCCCCGAGCAAGAGCGCGGGTACACGGAGGAGTGTTAGATATATAAGGCGCGTCTGTGTAGCTCTCTGCAAATGCGTTTGTGGCGCAATGGGTTAAACGCTCGGCGATCTATCGTCGCGGACCGAGAGGTCGTGGGTTCGATTTCCAAATTTTGCATGTTTGTGGAACTTTTTCTTCTGCTTTCTTTCGTTGTATTATGTTCTATGACGTATTTCCGTGACGGAAATACGTCAGTGAAGTCTTGGTGGACCCCGGCATAGAACACTTTCGTGTTAAAAAGGTGTCTTATTCAGCGCAAAGCAACAATTCCCCATGCGTATTCAGGCAGTGTAACATTACGCGCCACACTGACCTCACGCAGCGTGCAGCTGTATGCCTGCGGCAACTTTCTAACAGGCGCTAGCGCTGCACGTAACTTCACTGGCCGCAGATTACCTATGGGCAAAACACACTGTCAAGCGCGCGCCTTAATATAACGAAAGCATGCCGCCAACAAGCTGACGCCTTTTATTATGTAACTCCTTAGTTAAACAGCGATCCGCACACCGTAGACTGCAAAACTGATTAAATTCAAACACATAAAACACACGCTAAGCACGCTCGGCATTGGCACGGAATCATGGGCTGGTGAAGAAACCTTTTTATGCGACGCCGCGTCTCACTATTGAACACACCGTGCTTCCCTGAGCGTTTGCGATTTGAAAGCTCTCACGGATTGCGGCAAGTGATAAAATCACATGCAGTCATCGTGACGACTGGCTTTTTCTATTGACATCGAATGACGCAGCACGCATACCTTTAGTCCGTTGGCAATCGCGGCGGCTTAACAGGCTTAACTACGCGATCACTGCCTGGCGATAGCATGTCATATACGCAGAATGTGCCATGTAAGTTAGAAATCACTTACCGTGGAGTATTTGTTCTTCAATCCAACGAACGATGAACGACTGTCCTCTTTTCGCGGCGGTGAAACGTGGCTGGCACAAGAGTTTTCTTGGATGGCCTTGGCGCGCGCCGCCTGCCCGGGCCTGCCCGCTGAACGGATCGCCTTTCTCCGGCGCTGTGCTGTTCCGCGATGTTGCGCGGGCGCGCGGTGGGGGCGACTCCGAAACAAAAAGTAGTGCGCTGATCTCCGCACCAGTTTGCGCACTGGATGCCTCTTCTCTTAGAAGAAAAACGATGCGCTCTTTGCTCTACCTGCGTGAGCGATACATCGCCATGTTCCCAACCAGCCTCATGCAGTTTAAGCAGCAGTATATACTACGTTTTGCTCTCTGTTCCTGCGAGAGTGGAACGGGCATTCTACTCTCTTTCAGACGGGCAGAGTAGAAATAAGATTTCACTCTCTCGATGCGGATAGAGTGAACGATGCATTTCACTCTCCCCGTCGTTTTGCGAGAGTAAAACAATGCATTGAAGAGTAAACCGGCCCCTTCACTCCTGCGATACTCTCCCTAGTTTTTAGAGTGTATATGCATAGACAGTCTTCTGCTCACCCTAGTTCCAGAACACATCACAAGATTTTTTTAGTAAAGTTTCATATCACGCCTTACTTTGGCTCACCAGCACCCTGCAGGCAACATCAGTATGAATTTCAAAAATCGGGATTGGCACCTATAAAAGAATAACTGCTTGTTTATATGCAGGTACGTTTCAATCTTCGTGAAACGTATTAGCATTACGTTCGATACTGCTTGGAAGGTATTTTAATATAAACCTCCTTGAATGCAACATTCGCCAAGCGAAGCTGCTCAGAGAAGATTGCTCAGGCTCAGGTAATATAGAATCGCTCAGGCAATTCTATCGGAAACAAAGGTTTCATCTTCACGGCAGTTCACAAACCTTAGTCTGGCATGTCGTGATACCTCATTAAGAGCCGCAAGATCGCCATTGTTGGTGTCAGCGATTAAAACCAGCCGTCCCTTCGCTTGCTAGTTTCTTCAGCAGGGTTCGTCGGGTTGACCACTGGTACTGTAAATATATTATTTGTCTTTAGAGGGTTATTAGCACTGTTTGCATTAAGTTGGTCTGAAAGCAGCTGCACATTTGCAACATTATGCGAACTGTCTTCCTCATGTTTCTTGCATTCAGACTTGGCAATTTGAGACATAAGTGTCAGCTTATGAAAAACTTCACAAATGAGTCATTTTTCAGCCAGTACTTCATAGGGCACCACCGACCGTTCAACTTGAATGAAAATGGTAGAAATTAAAAGGCGCTATGCCAATTTCACATTATACCAGTTAACGGGGTTAAAAAGTGAGATTAGGCGCTGGTAATGTTGGTGGCACCTACATTTCGTAAAAAAATTACTGGCGGCCTGATTTTGCGGTTGCCAAATGGCGCATCTCGTACAAAATATATAAGCATTCGCAGCCTTCTGCTTTTGTCATGTTGTCAAAAAAATATTTGTATCTGGTTTAAAAGCGCTGCCATATTCAAAGCAAGACGGTAAAGACAGCTACACCCAGTTAGATTCAATTGTTCATTTCAGTTTAGGCTCTCCCCATGATGGCAAAGAAAGCTCAACAAAATGCTCCGGTCATAGTGGATATTTAATGACCCCATCAGTTAACAAACAAAAGAAACCTGTGTACTCAGATTGCAGCAAGGCAGCGATCAAAGAATTTCTGAGGTGAGTTGACTTATCGCAAATTGTGGTACGTAGTACATCCTGGAATTTCTGTCTGTGATTTCTGTTGGCGGCGTTTTTCTTGCAGCTGTGTTACGTCTTTGTAGTTGTAAGCATGTTCTTTGTAAGAGTCACGTGACCAAAAACAAGTTTCGCCATGTTCCATGGAAATACAGTAGGTTAAAAA